>NC_091354.1:2083065-2153065 GCF_038502225.1 Cherax quadricarinatus
AGGAGGGAGGGAGGGTTTCAGTTTGTGTTGAGAGGGAGGGAGGGTTTCAGTTTGTGTTGAGAGGGAGGGAGGGAGGGTTTCAGTTTGTGTTGAGAGGGAGGGAAGTTTTCAGTTTGTGTTGAGAGGAAGGGAGGGAGGGAGAGTTTTCGTGTGTTGTCGTCAGGTGTGGAGGAGAGGCATCAGCGGCAGTAAGCAGAGATGGTAATGGTGGTGGTGGTGATGGGTTCGTGCTTGCTTAAAGCCTGCTGGCTCACGTACCCATGGTTATAATTATAACCATAATTTTTAAAGGGGTGGATCCGTAAGCCAGTGGAAGGCTTCGGTCAGATAACCAAAAGCCCCAGCTGCGGGTCATCAAATGACTTAAGACCCACGTCAGGAAACGCTTGTCCTGTTTCCTGACAAACCTTACCTAACCTGTACCCACCACTAATTCTCAACGGGTTTATTGTGCACTTCCTCCAAGGTCATTGCCCCATCAGCTGGGCTGTGGTTGGTACGTTAAATTGTATGTAACCAGTAATAACAGCCTGGTTGATCAGGCCCTGATCCACCGGAAGGCCTGGTTCTTTTCTCTCCTAACTTGAACAATGCGCAAACTTATCTCTTCTCCCTCTTTCCCCTCTTCCATCTTCTAATTTATCCCCTTTTCCCCTCCTCCCCTAATCTTCTTCCCTCACCTCTTCTTACTAGAGGAGCCATCACTTGTTTACTCTTCCAGTGTTTGCCAATCCTCTTCTCTCTCTCTACCTTCAATTTTTTTTTGTTTACCTGGAATTTATTGGAATTTTGTAGCAAACAAAGTAACTACTACTGTGACTTAATGGTAAACAAAGTAACTACTACTGTGACTTAATGGTAAACAAAGTAACTACTACTGTGACTTAATGGTAAACAAAGTAACTACTACTGTGACTTAATGGTAAACAAAGTGGCTACTACTGTGACTTAATGGTAAACAAAGTGGCTACTACTGTGACTTAACGGTAAACAAAGTGGCTACTACTGTGACTTAATGGTAAACAAAGTGGCTACTACTGTGACTTAATGGTAAACAAAGTGGCTACTACTGTAACTTACTGGTAAACAAAGTAGCTACTACTGTGACTTAATGATAAACAAAGTAACTACTACTGTGACTTAATGGCCCCTCAAGGAAGGTTCCTTGATGTTGGTGAGGGGCTCTTGATTTAGGGAATTGGATCTGAGCTCCAGTTCCCCGAATTAAGCCTGAATGCCTTCCACATCCCCCCCCCCAGGCGCTGTATAATCCTCCGGGTTTAGCGCTTCCCCCTTGATTATAATAATAATAATGTGACTTAATGGTAAACAAAGTGGCTACTACTGTGACTTAATGGTAAACAAAGTGGCTACTACTGTGACTTAATGGTAAACAAAGTAGCTACTACTGTGACTTAATGATAAACAAAGTGGCTACTACTGTGACTTAATGGTAAACAAAGTAACTACTACTGTGACTTAATGGTAAACAAAGTAGCTACTACTGTGACTTAATGATAAACAAAGTAACTACTACTGTGACTTAATGGTAAACAAAGTTGCTACTACTGTGACTTAATGGTAAACAAAGTAACTACTACTGTGACTTAATGGTAAACAAAGTAACTACTACTGTGACTTAATGGTAAACAAAGTTGCTACTACTGTGACTTAATGGTAAACAAAGTAACTACTACTGTGACTTAATGATAAACAAAGTAACTACTACTGTGACTTAATGATAAACAAAGTTGCTACTACTGTGACTTAATGATAAACAAAGTTGCTACTACTGTGACTTAATGATAAACAAAGTTGCTACTACTGTGACTTAATGGTATGTTAGTGTTAGTGATAATAATAGTAGTAGTAATAGTACCATTAATAGTAACTATAAGTAGTAACTACTGCTACTGGTGCTTGTAATAACCAGTAGTAGTAGTGGTAATAGTAATAACTAATAATGGTAGTTACTATTAGAAGCACAAAAATTAGTAATATATACTAGTAATAGGAGTAGCAGTAATTAGTAATAGTACATCTAGTAGTAATAATAGTGGTAATATGGACTACTGTTGTATTACCAGTAATAATAGTAACACTGATAGTAGCAATAGTCAGAATAGTAGAAGCAGTGGTAGTAAAATCTGCAGGAGTACCATTAGTTCCAGGAGTAGTAATAATTGTAGTTGTAGTAGTGATAGTTGTAGTTGTGGTAGTGATAGTTGTAGTGGTAGTGATAGTTGTAGTTGTGGTGGTGATAGTTGTAGTTGTGGTAGTGATAGTTGTAGTTGTGATGGTGGTTGTAGTTGTGGTAGTGATAGTTATGGTAGTGATAGTTGTAGTTGTGGTAGTGATAGTTGTAGTTGTGGTGTGGTTGGTGTAATAGCCCATAAAATACGTGCTAAAGGAATAACTGGGAAAGTAGGGAGATGGATCTTCAACTTCCTAACAAATCGAACACAAAGAGTAGTGGTCAACAGAGTTAAATCGGAGGCTGCCATAGTGAAGAGCTCTGTTCCACAAGGCACAGTACTCGCCCCCATCTTATTCCTTATCCTCATATCAGACATAAACAGAGATATACACCACAGCACCGTATCATCCTTTGCGGATGATACTAGGATCTGCATGAGGCTGTCATCTGCTGAGGACGCGGTTAACCTCCAAGAAGATATAAACAAAGTTTTCCAGTGGGCAACGGTAAACAATATGATGTTCAATGAGGACAAATTCCAACTACTCCGTTATGGAAAACTGGAGGAGATAATAACTAGAACAGAGTATACTACTGACTCCGGCCATATAATAGAGCGGAAAAATAATGTAAGGGACCTGGGAGTAGTAATGTCTGAGGATCTCACTTTCAAGGATCACAACAGTGCCACGATCGCACGTGCAAAGAAAATGATAGGATGGATAATGAGAACTTTCAAAACGAGAGATGCCAAGCCCATGATGATCCTTTTCAAATCACTTGTTCTCTCTAGGCTGGAATACTGCTGTACATTAACATCTCCATACAAAGCAGGTGAAATCGCAGATCTAGAGAGTGTACAGAGATCCTTTACTGCACGTATAAGTTCTGTCAAGCACCTTAACTACTGGGAACGCTTGAAAGCACTTGACTTGTACTCGTTGGAACGCAGGAGGGAGAGATATATCATAATTTACACTTGGAAAATCTTGGAAGGAATGGTCCCAAATCTGCACACAGAAATCACTCCCTACGAAAGTAAAAGACTGGGCAGGCGATGCAAAATGCCGCCAATAAAAAGTAGGGGCGCCATTGGTACACTAAGAGAAAACACCATAAGTGTCCGGGGCCCAAAACTGTTCAACAGCCTCCCATCAAGCATTAGGGGAATTGCCAATAAACCTCTGGCTGCCTTCAAGAGAGAGCTGGACAGATACCTAAAGTCAGTGCCGGATCAGCCGGGCTGTGGCTCGTACGTCGGACTGCGTGCGGCCAGCAGTAACAGCCTAGTTGATCAGGCCCTGATCCATCGGGAGGCCTGGTCGTGGACCGGGCCGCGGGGGCGTTGATCCCCGGAATAACCTCCAGGTAATCTCCAGGTGGTTGTAGTTGTGGTAGTGATAGTTGTGGTAGTGATAGTTGTAGTTGTGGTAGTGATAGTGGTGGTTGTAGTTGTGGTAGTGATAGTTGTAGTTGTGGTAGTGATAGTTGTAGTTGTGGTGGTGATAGTTGTGGTAGTGATAGTTGTAGTTGTGATAGTTGTAGTTGTGGTGGTGATAGTTGTAGTTGTGGTGGTGATAGTTATAGTTGTGGTAGTGATAGTTATAGTTGTGATAGTGATAGTTGTGGTAGTGATAGTTGTAGTTGTGGTAGTGATAGTTGTAGTTGTGGTAGTGATAGTTGTAGTTGCGATAATGATGGTTGTAGTTGTGGTAGTGATAGTTGTAGTTGTGGTGGTGATAGTTGTAGTTGTGGTAGTGATAGTTGTAGTTGTGGTAGTGATAGTTGTAGTTGTGGTAGTGATAGTTGTAGTTGTGGTGGTGATAGTTGTAGTTGTGGTAGTGATAGTTGTAGTTGTGGTAGTGATAGTTGTAGTTGTGATAGTGATAGTTGTAGATGTGGTAGTGATAGTTGTAGTTGTGATAGTGGTGGTTGTAGTTGTGGTAGTGATAGTTGTAGTTGTGGTAGTGATAGTTGTAGTTGTGGTGGTGATAGTTGTGGTAGTGATAGTTGTAGTTGCGATAATGATGGTTGTAGTTGTGGTAGTGATAGTTGTAGTTGTGGTAGTGATAGTTGTAGTTGTGGTAGTGATAGTTGTAGTTGTGGTAGTGATAGTTGTAGTTGTGGTAGTTATAGTTGTAGATGTGGTAATGATAGTTGTAGTTGTGATAGTGGTGGTTGTAGTTGTGGTGGTGATAGTTGTAGTTGTCGTAGTGATAGTTGTAGTTGTGGTAGTAATAGCTGTAGTTGTGGTGGTGATAGTTGTAGTTGTGGTAGTGATAGTTGTAGTTGTGGTAGTGATAGTTGTAGTTGTGCTAGTGATAGTTGTAGTTGTGGTGGTGATAGTTGTAGTTGTGCTAGTGATAGTTGTAGTTGTGGTGGTGATAGTTGTAGTTGTGGTAGTGATAGTTGTAGTTGCGATAATGATGGTTGTAGTTGTGGTAGTGATAGTTGTAGTTGTGGTAGTGATAGTTGTAGTTGTAGTAATAGTTGTAGTTATAGTTGTGAATGTGATCATTAAGGTTGGAGAGGTAGTGGCACTTTCCTCCAGGCAGTGAGGGGAGACGGGAGACGAAGGGGTTTGGCACTTCCGGTCCAGCTGACGCTGGGGTGCCACTTTCGATCCAGGAAGAGTGGACCAGCACTTCCGGTCCAGGAAAAGCTGAAATTGTACTTCCAGTCCAGAAAGAGGAGGTCCAACACTTCTGGCTTAGCAAATAGAGTGGTAACAACTGTGGTTCATGGAGGGGGGAGAAGTAATGGAGGATTGGAGAAGAGAAACAAGAGGGTGAGAGGAGAAATAGGAGGGAGGGGAGAGAGGGGAGGGTTTCAGCTGTGCTGATGCGTCTGGTCATAGTGCTCAGAGAAACTTAACCACAGCATCCCAACCCACCGACCACCATGTGAGTGCCAGGGACAACACAGATGGATGGCAGGGTGGCAGGGGGAAACACAGATGGATGGCAGGGTGGCAGGGGGAAGCAGATGGATGGCAGGGTGGCAGGGGGAAACACAAATGGATGGCAGGGTGGCAGGGGGAAGCACAGATGGATGTTATTCATATATATATATATATATATATATATATATATATATATATATACATATATATATATATATATATATATATATATATATATATATACATATATATATATATATATATATATATATATATATACATATACATATACATATATATATATATATATATATATATATATATATAAATATAAATATATATATATATATATATATATATATATATATAGATATAGATATATATATATATATATATATATATATATATATATGTATATATATATAAACCCTGCCGGTCTTGTGATGGATGCGACTTACGTCCGCACGTACGACCCGCACCATAAATTACAGTTGTATTGTGAAAGCTGTGAATGATACTTACAAGTAAGACACCTCAGTTTGTGAGTAAAAAAACTTAAACTAATAAAGCACAGATGATATTTACAAAAACAAGGTTATTTTCGGGATGACGCTCACTACCGAGGGACCCGGGTTGAATCCTGGGGCATCTTTACACCTATTGTCCTTGTTCTCCTAGCAGCAAGTACCTGGGTGTGGGTCGCATCCTGGGGGAAATCTAAAGGACTTCAGTTGAAGTCACTCTGCTTGCCTTTCTTGAGTTATCCTAGCCCACAGTCCATTGTGTGTGTATACCACAACCTGGTTGATCAGCAACTGTTTTTGAGGCATCTGTCGAGCTGCCTCTTGAAGACAGCTAGGGGGGTTCTTGGTGATGCCACCTATGCATGAAGGGAGGGTGTTGAAGAGTCGTGGTCCCTTAACACTTAAGTTCTCTCTCAGTGTACGTATCACTCTTCTACTTTTCATTAGAAGTATCCTGCATTGTCTGCCAAGCCTCTTGTGTTCATAAGTAGTAATTTCAGTGTTCAAATTTGGGAATAATCCTTCCATTATCTTCCGGATGTAGATTATGATGTATCTTTCTCGCCTACGTTCTAAGGAGTACAGCTGTAGGGACTTCGAGCACTTCCAGTAATTTAGGTAATTGACTAACTTTGTAGGAGTTGTGAAGGTTCTCTGTACATTTTCCAGCTCAAGTGTAGTGTAGTAGCAGTGAAAGAAAGCCAAGGTTGTAATGTTTGGTGATCACAACAGTACTGTACATACTCTTGCCGTGGTGTACATATTACAACATATGCACGCATGCACTCACTCAAATGCAAAATATCTGTCGGCAAGAGCCTTTGGCAAATGGTAAGTAACGATGACAGATGTTTCAATTTTACAGTGAGTGTGTGAGGGAGGGAATGTGATTGTGACCAACACAGCGAGTGTGTGAGGGAGAGTGTGATTGTGACCAACACAGCGAGTGTGCGAGGGAGGGAATGTGATTGTGACCAACAGCGAGTGTGTGAGGGAGAGAGTGTGATTGTGACCAACAGCGAGTGTGTGAGGGAGAGAGTGTGATTGTGACCAACAGCGAGTGTGTGAGGGAGAGAGTGTGATTGTGACCAACACAGCGAGTGTGCGAGGGAGGGAATGTGATTGTGACCAACAGCGAGTGTGTGAGGGAGAGAGTGTGATTGTGACCAACAGCGAGTGTGTGAGGGAGAGAGTGTGATTGTGACCAACACAGCGAGTGTGTGAGGGAGAGAGTGTGATTGTGACCAACAGCGAGTGTGTGAGGGAGAGAGTGTGATTGTGACCAACACAGCGAGTGTGCGAGGGAGGGAATGTGATTGTGACCAACAGCGAGTGTGTGAGGGAGAGAGTGTGATTGTGACCAACAGCGAGTGTGTGAGGGAGAGAGTGTGATTGTGACCAACACAGCGAGTGTGCGAGGGAGGGAATGTGATTGTGACCAACAAGGCGAGGGTGGGAGACAGGGGGTGATGGGAAGAGCGAGATGGGATGAATGAAAGGAGTAGGGGGAGAGGGGAAGGGAGAAGGAAAAAAGAATTAGTGAGGGAGAAGTCAACCAAGTAGTTACTGTGGTGAGTTGTAACAACTGCAAAGGTCCCATGTGGCCGCGGAAGAAACTGGAAAAGTATATTCACCAGGTGCCAGATCAACCAGACTGCGATGGATATGTGGGTCAACGGACCTTCAACTGCAACAACCTGGTTGAACGCCTGGTCCAGGGCCGGGCTGCAGAGTAAGAAATCTCTCGAAATCTATCAAAGGTATGGCAACGGTGAGACTACCCAATAACTCGATAAACTCTTTTCTAGCATGCGACCCACAAGAGTTAACTAATTTCTAGGTACCTATTTACTAGTAGGTGAGAAGGGACAGCGGGTGTCAGGAGACTTTCCCACATAACTAAGTTTAAGTTAAAGTTAAATAACTCTTACAGGAACCAGGAGAGGAAGGAGGAGCTTAAAGCTATTAGTGAAATTGAAAGAAATTCAAAATATTTCTTTTCATATGCCAAAAACAAGGCAAATACCACATGTAGTATCGGGCCCTTACTCAGACAGGATGGGACTTACACAGACGACAACAAGGAAATGAGTGAAATATTGAAATCCCAGTACGACTCTGTGTTTAGTGAACCACTAATCGGTCTGAGGATCGACGACCCAAATGATTTCTTCATGAACGAGCCTCAAAACTCCATAAATGTATGCCAGATTTCCGACATTACCCTAACTCCGATAGATTTCGAAAAAGCCATTGACAACATGCCTATGCACTCAGCCCCGGGCCCAGACTCGTGGAACTCTGTTTTCATTAAGAACTGCAAGAAACCTCTCTCACATGCCCTATGTACACTATGGAGGAGGAGCTTGGACATGGGTGAAATTCCACAGTCACTTAAAACGACGGATATAGCCCCACTCCATAAAGGTGGCAGCAAAGCATTAGCTAAGAACTATAGATCAATAGCTCTGACGTCCCACATCATAAAAATCTTTGAAAGAGTGCTAAGAAGCAGGATTGCAAATCACCTGGATTCCCAAAATCTGCACAATCCAGGGCAACATGGGTTCAGGGCAGGTCGCTCCTGGTTCTCACAACTACTGGATCACTATGACATGGCCTTGGATGTACTGGAAGAAAATCAGAATGCAGATGTAATATACACAGACTTTGCAAAAGCATTTGACAAATGCTAAAGTCAGTTCCTGATCAGCCGGGCTGTGGCTCGTACGTTGGTTTGCGTGCAGCCAGCAGCAACAGCCTAGTTGATCAGGGGCTGATCCACCAGGAGGCCTGGTCACAGACCGGGCCGCGGGGGCGTTGACCCCCGAAACTCTCTCCAGGTAAACTCCAGGTAATGGCATAATAGCCCATAAAATACGTGCTAAAGGAATAACTGGGAAAGTGGGGAGATGGCTCTTCAACTTCCTAACAAATCGAACACAAAGAGTAGTGGTCAACAGAGTTAAATCGGAGGCTGCCATAGTGAAGAGCTCTCTTCCACAAGGCACAGTACTCGCCCCCATCTTATTCCTCATCCTCATATCAGACATAGACAGAGATATACACCACAGCACCGTATCATCCTTTGCGGATGATACTAGGATCTGCATGAGGCTGTCATCTGCTGAGGACGCGGTTAACCTCCAAGAAGATATAAACAAAGTTTTCCAGTGGGCAACGGTAAACAATATGATGTTCAATGAGTACAAATTCCAACTACTCCGTTATGGAAAACTGGAGGAGATAATAACTAGAACAGAGTATACTACAGACTCTGGCCATACAATAGAGCGGAAAAATAATGTAAGGGACCTGGGAGTAGTAATGTCTGAGGATCTCACTTTCAAGGATCACAACAGTGCCACGATCGCACGTGCAAAGAAAATGATAGGATGGATAATGAGAACGTTCAAAACGAGAGATGCCAAGCCAATGATGAAACTTTTCAAATCACTTGTTCTCTCTAGGCTGGAATACTGCTGTACATTAACATCTCCATTCAAAGCAGGTGAAATCGCAGATCTAGAGAGTGTACAGAGATCCTTTACTGCACGTATAAGTTCTGTCAAGCACCTTAACTACTGGGAACGCTTGAAAGCACTTGACTTGTACTCGTTGGAACGCAGGAGGGAGAGATATATCATAATCTACACTTGGAAAATCCTGAAAGGAATGGTCCCAAATCTGCACACAGAAATCACTCCCTACGAAAGTAAAAGACTGGGCAGGCGATGCAAAATGCCCCCAATAAAAAGTAGGGGCGCCATTGGTACACTAAGGGAAAACACCATAAGTGTCCGGGGCCCAAAACTGTTCAACAGCCTCCCATCAAGCATTAGGGGAATTGCCAATAAGCCCCTGGCTGCCTTCAAGAGAGAGCTGGACAGATACCTAAAGTCAGTGCCGGATCAGCCGGGCTGTGGCTTGTACGTTGGACTGCGTGCGGCCAGCAGTAACAGCCTAGTTGATCAGACCCTGATCCATCGGGAGGCCTGGTCATGGACCGAGCCGCGGGGGCGTTGATCCCCGGAATAACCTCCAGGTAGGTACAGTCCAGTATTTCTCCAGCCTCTGTGTGAAACATGATCCATATAGTTGTAAATATTATGTTGATACCGGCAAACTGTGGAACATGACTCACGTGTACAGTTCAGAGCAGTTTTCCACGTGAAAAATGTCATTTTCACGTGCAAATGTCCTTTTATTCCGTGATTCAAATGATGAAATGATGTATATAAGTGATCGCTGATAGCGTGGTGATGATCACTGTAAGAAGCCTGAACTCAGCGCCAACGTCAGGAGTCTCCAAAACTTTGGGGATAAAAGTAGCTGACCATCTGCGTTTTTCTGTGTCTTTGCCACTGTTTGTCTGATTCAGCCATCGTATCGTAGGGGTTCTTAAATGGAGATATCGAGGGTTGAAGGTAGACACACTTGTTGGATGGTAACGATATATTGTCAGACTGTGATGATGGGAGATGGAGCCCAGCCTTGCCTTGCCCTAGCCTGTGTCAAAACGCCGACTGAGGAGGAGGCAGAGGTACGAACGTACACATGCGCATCCCGTGACGTCACACAGTCACAGGCCTAGGGATCTCCTATCTAAAGCACATGGATGATACTGATATGCTATACAACACAGGGATCAGCAACTATGCTGATAATCGTGTCATCCAACTTTCATCTGACAGTTCAAGAGTCGACAATATGGACACTTTTTTTTAAAGTTAAGTCATTAGATTAATATGGAGACAGTAACATCAACAGGTACACAGTGCAAATAGAGCGAAACGTTGTACAGATATAGGCCTCTCCTCCATATTTGTGTTTGTGCTTTCCTGCAGCTCCAGACACGTCTCTCAGAAGGTCAATCTGTTTTCATTGTGTAATATTGACACGATATTTAACAATTAAAATTGCTTTTACAGCTTCGAGAGAGTAGAATTTTTTTTCATTTTATTTATAAGTAGTATTTTACATTTAATAGTTAAATTAGACTTAACTTGGTAGTCAATGTGCCAGCTTAATCTATGTAACCAAACCTAATCTAACCAGATCTAACCTTACCATATCTAAGCTAAACTAGCCTAACCTCATTTAAACAGATAATATTACTGTTAGTAAACAGTGCCGGCTTATGTGTGATATTCATTATGACACATAAGCAACACTTTGGTATCTCTAGTCGGTAGTGAGGATACCTGAGTGTAGCACATGTGTCTAATTCACCATTAATTTAAACAGACTTAGACTAAATTAATCTAACGTAGACAAAACCTAACCTAACCTTACCTAATATAACCAGACCCAACCTAACCTTACCTAATATAACCAGACCCAACCTAACCTTACCTAATCTAACCAGACCCAACCTAACCTTACCTAATATAACCAGACCCAACTTAACCTTACCTAATATAACCAGACCCAACTTAACCTTACCTAATCTAACCAGACCCAACTTAACCTAGCCTAACCAAAATTATATGTTAAAAGCAAACTATATGTTGTACGTATAATTTATCGTTAATATAAGAATATTACTCGCAAGCTCTCGTAGTTGTACCACAATTCACTAGCTGGACATTAAGGACCAATACGTCACATAAGAACGACGACAAGTTGTATAGGCAGAGAAGAGAATGTCTTATATCGTGGAAGTAATGTTGGTTGTATCAAGAGTTGTTGTGGTCAAAACTGGTAATGTTTTAATTAAAAGCTTAGATATTATCTCAACTTCAGTGGTTGTTTTGTTTTAAGAAGCTTAAAGATTATCTCAGCTTCAGTGGTTGTCTTGTTTTAAGAAGTTTAGATATTATCCTAGCTTCATTGATTGTTTCTTCCTGAATAAAGATATTGATACGCCTGAGATTTAGAGAGAGAGAGAGAGAGAGAGAGAGAGAGAGAGAGAGAGAGAGAGAGAGAGAGAGAGAGAGAGAGAGAGAGAGAGAGAGAGAGAGAGAGAGAGAGAGAGAGAGAGAGAGAGAGAGAGAGAGAGAGAGAGAGAGAGAGAGAGAGAGAGAGAGAGAGAGAGAGAGAGAGAGAGAGAGAGAGAGAGAGAGAGAGAGAGAGAGAGAGAGAGAGAGAGAGAGAGAGAGAGAGAGAGAGAGAGAGAGAGAGAGAGAGAGAGAGAGAGCGCTGTCCGTCTATTCTGACCCAGCTCGGGCAGGAGAGAGGAAGGCAACAAGGGTGATGAATGAGGGAAGAAACGTAGACCAGAAATAAGAGTGTGACCAGAACGCTCAAAATACTTACCTCACCAGCTGTTCATCCCATCTTGTGTTGGTAGTGGTTATTGGTTGGTGGTGCTGGTAGTGGTTGGTGGTAGGTGATAGTTATTGGTTGGTGGTAGAGATTATTGTTTGGTGGGGTATTGATGGTGGTAGTGGCTATTGATTGGGTATTGATAGTGGTAGTGGTTATTGATGGGAAAGTGGAGAAGGTAGTTGTTAGTTGGTGGATGGGGTATTGATGGGTGGGTGTGGATTGCATGGGTGATTTTAATGGATCTAAATGTTGTGGTTATAACTTTTCCTGTTATTGTTGTAGTGGCGGTTATAATGGTTCCTGTTATTGCTGTAGTGGTGGTTATAATTTCTCCTGTTATTGCTGTAAGGATGGGCTTGCGTGTCCTTGGTCTACCTGCCTGGAGGGTATTCCGGGGAGCAACGCCCCCGCGGCCCGGTCTATAATGAGGAGAACTTAGCTTAAGAATGTTGTCATGGAGGATGTTTGTGTCGCCGGCCTATGCTGGAATTTTTCCGGCTTAATGATCCCTGGTTAAGTTCACTAGCTGTTTCCTGGGTATATATGCTAACAGGTGGTTGGAGTCTTTCTAGGCAAAACTGGGGTAGGACCTGGGTCGAGTTCTGTTGGATACAGGCTAGGATGAGGCACCACTGTTGCTGGGTGTCAGCAACAGAGGCGCTGATGATGTCAGCTGAAGACAAGTCCTCTAGAAAGTTTATTTCTGGTTACTGTCCCATCCTTGGCAGGTTCTTGGGCGACTGCTGTCCTAAGATTTAATAATAATAATAATAATAATAATAATAATAATAATAATAATAATAATAATAACAATAATAATAAATCAGAGTCTGATATATTTGTAGTTAGGGCGAAATTTCCCAAATGGTCAAGTTGAGCGTGCGAGACCCAGCCAAGTTACTGACACACAATTATGATATATTGAGGAACACCACACCCCACCCTCCCTCTGCCTCTCTACCTCTCTCTGCCTCTCTACCTCCCTCTGCCTCTCTACCTCCCTCTGCCTCTCTACCTCCCTCTGCCTCTCTACCTCCCTCTGCCTCTCTACCTCCCTCTGCCTCTCTACCTCCCTCTGCCTCTCTACCTCCCTCTGCCTCTCTACCTCCCTCTGCCTCTCTACCTCCCTCTGCCTCTCTACCTCCCTCTGCCTCTCTACCTCCCTCTGCCTCTCTACCTCCCTCTGCCTCTCTACCTCCCTCTGCCTCTCTACCTCCCTCTGCCTCTCTACCTCCCTCTGCCTCTCTACCTCCCTCTGCCTCTCTACCTCCCTCTGCCTCTCTACCTCCCTCTGCCTCTCTACCTCCCTCTGCCTCTCTACCTCCCTCTGCCTCTCTACCTCCCTCTGCCTCTCTACCTCCCTCTGCCTCTCTACCTCCCTCTGCCTCTCTACCTCCCTCTGCCTCTCTACCTCCCTCTGCCTCTCTACCTCCCTCTGCCTCTCTACCTCCCTCTGCCTCTCTACCTCCCTCTGCCTCTCTACCTCCCTCTGCCTCTCTACCTCCCTCTGCCTCTCTACCTCCCTCTGCCTCTCTACCTCCCTCTGCCTCTCTACCTCCCTCTGCCTCTCTACCTCCCTCTGCCTCTCTACCTCCCTCTGCCTCTCTACCTCCCTCTGCCTCTCTACCTCCCTCTGCCTCTCTACCTCCCTCTGCCTCTCTACCTCCCTCTGCCTCTCGACCTCCCTCTGCCTCTCTAACTCCCTCTTCCTCTCTACCTCCCTCTGCCTCTCTACCCCTCCCTCTGCCTCTCCTCCTCCCTCCCGCTCTCTACCTCCCTCTGCCTCTCTACCTCCCTCTGCCTCTCTACCTCCCTCTGCCTCTCTACCTCCCTCTGCCTCTCTACCTCCCTCTGCCTCTCTACCTCCCTCTACCTCTCTACCTCCCTCTGCCTCTCTACCTCCCTCTGCCTCTCTACCTCCCTCTGCCTCTCTACCTCCCTCTGCCTCTCTACCTCCCTCTGCCTCTCTACCTCCCTCTGCCTCTCTACCTCCCTCTGCCTCTCTACCTCCCTCTGCCTCTCTACCTCCCTCTGCCTCTCTACCTCCCTCTGCCTCTCTACCTCCCTCTGCCTCTCTACCTCCCTCTGCCTCTCTACCTCCCTCTGCCTCTCTACCTCCCTCTGCCTCTCTACCTCCCTCTGCCTCTCTACCTCCCTCTGCCTCTCTACCTCCCTCTGCCTCTCTACCTCCCTCTGCCTCTCTACCTCCCTCTGCCTCTCTACCTCCCTCTGCCTCTCTACCTCCCTCTGCCTCTCTACCTCCCTCTGCCTCTCTACCTCCCTCTGCCTCTCTACCTCCCTCTACCTCCCTCTGCCTCTCTACCTCCCTCTGCCTCTCTACCTCCCTCTGCCTCTCTACCTCCCTCTGCCTCTCTACCTCCCTCTGCCTCTCTACCTCCCTCTGCCTCTCTACCTCCCTCTGCCTCTCTACCTCCCTCTGCCTCTCTACCTCCCTCTGCCTCTCTACCTCCCTCTGCCTCTCTACCTCCCTCTGCCTCTCTACCTCCCTCTGCCTCTCTACCTCCCTCTGCCTCTCTACCTCCCTCTGCCTCTCTACCTCCCTCTGCCTCTCTACCTCCCTCTGCCTCTCTACCTCCCTCTGCCTCTCTACCTCCCTCTGCCTCTCTACCTCCCTCTGCCTCTCTACCTCCCTCTGCCTCTCTACCTCCCTCTGCCTCTCTACCTCCCTCTGCCTCTCTACCTCCCTCTGCCTCTCTACCTCCCTCTGCCTCTCTACCTCCCTCTGCCTCTCTACCTCCCTCTGCCTCTCTACCTCCCTCTGCCTCTCTACCTCCCTCTGCCTCTCTACCTCCCTCTGCCTCTCTACCTCCCTCTGCCTCTCTACCTCCCTCTGCCTCTCTACCTCCCTCTGCCTCTCTACCTCCCTCTGCCTCTCTACCTCCCTCTGCCTCTCTACCTCCCTCTGCCTCTCTACCTCCCTCTGCCTCTCTACCTCCCTCTGCCTCTCTACCTCCCTCTGCCTCTCTACCTCCCTCTGCCTCTCTACCTCCCTCTGCCTCTCTACCTCCCTCTGCCTCTCTACCTCCCTCTGCCTCTCTACCTCCCTCTGCATCTCTACCTCCCTCTGCCTCTCTACCTCCCTCTGCCTCTCTACCTCCCTCTGCCTCTCTACCTCCCTCTGCCTCTCTACCTCCCTCTGCCTCTCTACCTCCCTCTGCCTCTCTACCTCCCTCTGCCTCTCTACCTCCCTCTGCCTCTCTACCTCCCTCTGCCTCTCTACCTCCCTCTGCCTCTCTACCTCCCTCTGCCTCTCTACCTCCCTCTGCATCTCTACCTCCCTCTGCCTCTCTACCTCCCTCTGCCTCTCTACCTCCCTCTGCCTCTCTACCTCCCTCTACCTCCCTCTGCCTCTCTACCTCCCACGGCCTCTCTACCTCCCTCTGCCTCTCTACCTCCCTCTGCCTCTCTACCTCCCTCTGCCTCTCTACCTCCCTCTGCCTCTCTACCTCCCTCTGCATCTCTACCTCCCTCTGCCTCTCTACCTCCCTCTGCCTCTCTACCTCCCTCTGCCTCTCTACCTCCCACTGCCTCTCTACCTCCCTCTGCCTCTCTACCTCCCTCTGCCTCTCTACCTCCCTCTGCCTCTCTACCTCCCTCTGCCTCTCTACCTCCCTCTGCCTCTCTACCTCCCTCTGCCTCTCTACCTCCCTCTGCCTCTCTACCTCCCTCTGCCTCTCTACCTCCCTCTGCCTCTCTACCTCCCTCTGCCTCTCTACCTCCCTCTGCCTCTCTACCTCCCTCTGCCTCTCTACCTCCCTCTGCCTCTCTACCTCCCTCTGCCTCTCTACCTCCCTCTGCCTCTCTACCTCCCTCTGCCTCTCTACCTCCCTCTGCCTCTCTACCTCCCTCTGCCTCTCTACCTCCCTCTGCCTCTCTACCTCCCTCTGCCTCTCTACCTCCCTCTGCCTCTCTACCTCCCTCGGCCTCTCTACCTCCCTCTGCCTCTCTACCTCCCTCTGCCTCTCTACCTCCCTCTGCCTCTCTACCTCCCTCTGCCTCTCTACCTCCCTCTGCCTCTCTACCTCCCTCTGCCTCTCTACCTCCCTCTGCCTCTCTACCTCCCTCTGCCTCTCTACCTCCCTCTCCCTCTCTCCGTCTCTCTACCTCCCTCTGACTCTCTACCTCCCTCTGCCTCTCTACCTCCCTCTGCCTCTCTACCTCCCTCTGCCTCTCTACCTCCCTCTGCCTCTCTACCTCCCTCTGCCTCTCTACCTCCCTCTGCCTCTCTACCTCCCTCTGCCTCTCTACCTCCCTCTGCCTCTCTACCTCCCACGGTCTCTCTACCTCCCACGGCCTCTCTACCTCCCTCTGCCTCTCTACCTCCCTCTGCCTCTCTACCTCCCTCTGCCTCTCTACCTCCCTCTGCCTCTCTACCTCCCTCTGCCTCTCTACCTCCCTCTGCCTCTCTACCTCCCTCTGCCTCTCTACCTCCCTCTGCCTCTCTACCTCCCTCTGCCTCTCTACCTCCCTCTGCCTCTCTACCTCCCTCTGCCTCTCTACCTCCCTCTGCCTCTCTACCTCCCTCTGCCTCTCTACCTCCCTCTGCCTCTCTACCTCCCTCTGCCTCTCTACCTCCCTCTGCCTCTCTACCTCCCTCTGCCTCTCTACCTCCCTCTGCCTCTCTACTTCCCTCTGCCTCTCTACCTCCCACGGTCTCTCTACCTCCCTACGCCGCTCTACCTCCCTCTGCCTCTCTACCTCCCTCTGCCTCTCTACCTCCCTCTGCCTCTCTACCTCCCTCTGCCTCTCTACCTCCCTCTGCCTCTCTACCTCCCTCTGCCTCTCTACCTCCCTCTGCCTCTCTACCTCCCTCTGCCTCTCTACCTCCCTCTGCCTCTCTACCTCCCTCTGCCTCTCTACCTCCCTCTGCCTCTCTACCTCCCTCTGCCTCTCTATCTGCCTCTCTACCTCCCTCTGCCTCTCTACCTCCCTCTGCCTCTCTACCTCCCTCTGCCTCTCTACCTCCCTCTGCCTCTCTACCTCCCTCTGCCTCTCTACCTCCCTCTGCATCTCTACCTCCCTCTGCCTCTCTACCTCCCTCTGCCTCTCTACCTCCCTCTGCCTCTCTACCTCCCTCTGCCTCTCTACCTCCCTCTGCCTCTCTACCTCCCTCTGCCTCTCTACCTCCCTCTGCCTCTCTACCTCCAACTGCCTCTCTACCTCCCTCTGCCTCTCTACCTCCCTCTCTCTACCTCCCACGGCCTCTCTACCTCCCTCTGCCTCTCTACCTCCCTCTGCCTCTCTACCTCCCTCTGCCTCTCTACCTCCCACGGTCTCTCTACCTCCCACGGCCTCTCTACCTCCCTCTGCCTCTCTACCTCCCTCTGCCTCTCTACCTCCCTCTGCCTCTCTACCTCCCTCTGCCTCTCTACCTCCCTCTGCCTCTCTACCTCCCTCTGCCTCTCTACCTCCCACGGCCTCTCTACCTCCCACGGCCTCTCTACCTCCCTCTGCCTCTCTACCTCCCTCTGCCTCTCTACCTCCCTCTGCCTCTCTACCTCCCTCTGCCTCTCTACCTCCCTCTGCCTCTCTACCTCCCTCTGCCTCTCTACCTCCCTCTGCCTCTCTACCTCCCACGGTCTCTCTACCTCCCACGGCCTCTCTACCTCCCTCTGCCTCTCTACCTCCCTCTGCCTCTCTACCTCCCTCTGCCTCTCTACCTCCCTCTGCCTCTCTACCTCCCTCTGCCTCTCTACCTCCCTCTGCCTCTCTACCTCCCTCTGCCTCTCTACCTCCCACGGTCTCTCTACCTCCCACGGCCTCTCTACCTCCCTCTGCCTCTCTACCTCCCTCTGCCTCTCTACCTCCCTCTGCCTCTCTACCTCCCACGGTCTCTCTACCTCCCACGGCCTCTCTACCTCCCTCTGCCTCTCTACCTCCCTCTGCCTCTCTACCTCCCACGGCCTCTCTACCTCCCTCTGCCTCTCTACCTCCCACGGCCTCTCTACCTCCCTCTGCCTCTCTACCTCCCACGGCCTCTCTACCTCCCTCTGCCTCTCTACCTCCCTCTGCCTCTCTACCTCCCTCTGCCTCTCTACCTCCCTCTGCCTCTCTACCTCCCTCTGCCTCTCTACCTCCCACGGCCTCTCTACCTCCCACTGCCTCTCTACCTCCCTCTGCCTCTCTACCTCCCTCTGCCTCTCTACCTCCCTCTGCCTCTCTACCTCCCTCTGCCTCTCTACCTCCCTCTGCCTCTCTACCTCCCACGGCCTCTCTACCTCCCTCTGCCTCTCTATCTTCCACTGCCTCTCTACCTTCCACTGCCTCTCTACCCCCCACTGCCTCTTTACCTCCCACTGACTCTCTACCTCCCACTGCCTCTACCTTCCACTGCCTCTCTACCTCCCACGGCCTCTCTACCTCCCTCTGCCTCTCTACCTCCCACTGCCTCTCTACCTCCCACTGCCTCTCTACCTCCCACTGCCTCTCTCCCCCCCACTGCCTCTCTACCTCCCACTGCCTCTCTACCTCCCACTGCCTCTCTACCTCCCACTGCCTCTCTACCTCCCACTGCCTCTCTACCTCCCTCTGCCTCTCTACCTCCCTCTGCCTCTCTACCTCCCTCTGCCTCTCTACCTCCCACGGCCTCTCTACCTCCCTCTGCCTCTCTATCTTCCACTGCCTCTCTACCTTCCACTGCCTCTCTACCCCCCACTGCCTCTTTACCTCCCACTGACTCTCTACCTCCCACTGCCTCTACCTTCCACTGCCTCTCTACCTCCCACTGCCTCTCTACCTTCCACTGCCTCTCTACCTCCCACTGCCTCTCTACCTCCCACTGCCTCTCTACCTCCCACTGCCTCTCTACCTCCCACTGCCTCTCTACCTCCCACTGCCTCTCTACCTCCCACTGCCTCTCTACCTCCCACTGCCTCTCTACCTCCCACTGCCTCTCTACCTCCCACTGCCTCTCTACCTCCCACTGCCTCTCTACCTCCCATTGCCTCTCTACCTCCCACTGCCTCTCTACCTTCCACTGCCTCTCTACCTCCCACTGCCTCTCTACCTCCCACTGCCTCTCTACCTTCCACTGCCTCTCTACCTCCCACTGCCTCTCTACCTCCCACTGCCTCTCTACCTCCCACTGCCTCTACCTCCCACTGCCTCTCTACCTCTCACTGCCTCTCTATTTCCCACTTCCGCTGCTTCTCTGCCACTACTTCCTACTCCCATTGCCTCTACCTCCCACTGCCTCACTCTACCTCAGACTGCCTTTTTCTAATCCACGCTGCCTCTCTTCCTCCTTTCTCCGATTCTCTTCCTCGTCTTCCCACTTCTCTTCCTTTATGTCCCACTTCCCTCTCGCTTACCCCTTCTCTCTCCAACATCTTCCCCCTCCCTCCCTCCCTCCCTCCCTCCCTCAGCACCGCCAACACCACTCAGAACATTACTAGGTCGTGTGGGGAGAGTGATTGGGATGAGTGAGAGGGGAGAGTGAAAGGGAAGAGTGAAAGGGGACAGGGAAAGTGGGATTAGATTGAGGTGGGGCGAAGATAATTAAATGGAGAGAACCAAGAAAGGGAAATATTAGGAGAAAGGAAAGTCAAGGAAAGGATTGATAATAGAGTAGGACAGAGAGAAAGAAAGAGAGATGAGGAAGTAATGGGCATAAGGGGGATTACCAACAGACCCCTGGCAGTCTTCAAGCTGGCACTGGACAAGCACCTAAAGTCAGTTCCTGATCAGCCGGGCTGTGGCTCGTACGTTGGTTTGCGTGCAGCCAGCAGCAACAGCCTGGTTGATCAGGCGCTGATCCACCAGGAGGCCTGGTCACAGACGACCCCCGAAACTCTCTCCAGGTAAACTCCAGGTAAACGAATAGCAGAATGAGACATAGGGAGAAAATGATAACTGAGAAAAGGTAGAGCAGCATGTAAGACGTGAGAGAAACGAAGAGCTAGGTGTCCCGTGGCTCGGTTAGCAGCGCACTCGCCTCACATACTGAGCATCCGTGGTTTAATCCCCGGCAAGGGTAAAAGCTTTGGGCATGTTTCCTTACACCTACTGTCCCTGTTCACCTAGCAGTAAGTAGGTATCTGAGTGTTAGTCACCTTACACCTGCTCTCCCTGTTCACCTAGCAGTAAGTAGGTACCTGGGTGTTAGTCACCTTACACCTGCTGTCCCTGTTCACCTAGCAGTAACTAGGTACCTGGGTGTTAGTCACCTTACACCTGCTCTCCCTGTTCACCTAGCAGTAAGTAGGTATCTGAGTGTTAGTCACCTTACACCTGCTCTCCCTGTTCACCTAGCAGTAAGTAGGTACCTGGGTGTTAGTCACCTTACACCTGCTGTCCCTGTTCTCAGTAACTAGGTAAGTCACCTTACATACCTAGCAAAGGACCTGGAGTCACCTTACACCTGCTGTCCCTGCTCACAGAAGAGAAAGGAGGAACCTGTTGGCCCATACTAGGCAGGTCCTTTACAATTCATCCCACTAACAAAACATTTGCCCAACCCAATTTTCAGTGCCACCCAAGAAATAAGCTCTGATGTGAAAGTCCCACTCAAATCCAACCCCTCCCACTCATGTACTTACCCAACCTAAATTTGAAACTACCCAAAGTCCCAGCCTCAATAACCCAACTAGGTAGACTGTTCCACTCATCAACTACCCTATTTCCAAACCAATACTTTCCTATGTCCTTTCTGAATCTAAACTTATCTAATTTAAATCCATTACTGCGGGTTCTCTCTTGGAGAGACATCCTCAAGACCTTATTAATATCCCCTTTATTAATACCTATCTTCCACTTACACACTTCGATCAGGTCTCCCTTCATTCTTCGTCTAACAAGTGAATGTAACTTAAGAGTCTTCAATCTTTCTTCATAAGGAAGATTTCTAATGCTATGTATTAATTTAGTCATCCTACGCTGAATGTTTTCTAACGAATTTATGTCCATTCTGTAATATGGAGACCAGAACTGAGCTGCATAATCTAGGTGAGGCCTTACTAATGATGTATAAAGCTGCAGTATGACCTCTGGACTTCTGTTGCTTACACTTCTTGATATAAATCCCAGTAATCTATTTGCCTTATTACGTACGCTTAGGCATTGCTGTCTTTGTTTAAGGTTGCTGCTCACCTAGCAGTAAGTAGGTACCTGGGTGTTAGTCACCTTACACCTGCTGTCCCTGTTCACCTAGCAGTAAGTAGGTACCTGGGTGTTAGTCACCTTACACCTGCTGTCCCTGTTCACCTAGCAGTAAGTAGGTACAGGGTGTTAGTTACCTTACACCTGCTGTCCCTGTTCACCTAGCAGCCAGTAGGTACCTGGGCGTTAGTCACTTTACACCTGCTGTCCCTGTTCACCTAGCAGTAAGTAGGTACCTGGGCCTTAGTCACCTTACACCTGCTGTCCCTGTTCACCTAACAGTAAGTAGGTACTTGGGTGTTTGTCACCTTACACCTGCTGTCCCTGCTCACCTAGCAATAAGTAGATACCTTGATGTTAGTAGAGTGGTGTGGGTGGCATCCTGGAGGATGCAGTATACCTTAAACAGGTCTGGGCTTTCAAATGATCTGAGGTACACTACTGATGCAGCCAGTCTATCTGTAATATACTTCGCCTTAGCTAACTTATCCTAACATAATCTAACTTAACCTAGCCTAACTAAGAAAATAGGAGTTACAAGTTTACAAGGATCGTTGAGAAATGAACGTTGAGTATTTTGTCGTGAAACATACATAACAACATCAGGCTAGTCTGCACTCTCGCAGGAGTGAGTGGGGGTGATTTTAGCACTCTTGTCACTAGTAGGAGTGAGTGGGGGTGATATTAGCACTCTTGACACTAGTAGGAGTGAGTGGGGGTGATATTAGCACTCTTGTCACTAGTAGGAGTGAGTGGGGGTGATATTAGCACTCTTGACACTAGTAGGAGTGGGGGTGATATTAGCACTCTTGACACTAGTAGGAGTGAGTGGGGGTGATATTAGCACTCTTGTCACTAGTAGGAGTGAGTGGGGGTGATATTAGCACTCTTGACACTAGTAGGAGTGAGTGGGGGTGATATTAGCACTCTTGTCACTAGTAGGAGTGAGTGGGGGTGATATTAGCACTCTTGTCACTAGTAGGAGTGAGTGGGGGTGATATTAGCACTCTTGTCACTAGTAGGAGTGAGTGGGGGTGATATTAGCACTCTTGTCACTAGTAGGAGTGAGTGGGGGTGATATTAGCACTCTTGTCACTAGTAGGAGTGAGTGGGGGTGATATTAGCACTCTTGTCACTAGTAGGAGTGAGTGGGGGTGATATTAGCACTCTTGTCACTAGTAGGAGTGAGTGGGGGTGATATTAGCACTCTTGTCACTAGTAGGAGTGAGTGGGGGTGATATTAGCACTCTTGACACTAGTAGGAGTGAGTGGGGGTGATATTAGCACTCTTGTCACTAGTAGGAGTGAGTGGGGGTGATATAGTACTCTTGTCACACTGACATGAGTGAGTGGGGGTGATATAGTACTCTTGTCACACTGACATGAGTGAGTGGGGGTGATATAGTACTCTTGTCACACTGACATGAGTGAGTGGGGGTGATATAGTACTCTTGTCACACTGATATGAGTGAGTGGGGGTGATATAGTACTCTTGTCACACTGACATGAGTGAGTGGGGGTGATATAGTACTCTTGTCACACTGACATGAGTGAGTGGGGGTGATATAGTACTCTTGTCACACTGACATGAGTGAGTGGGGGTGATATAGTACTCTTGTCACACTGACATGAGTGAGTGGGGGTGATATAGTACTCTTGTCACACTGACATGAGTGAGTGGGGGTGATATAGTACTCTTGTCACACTGACATGAGTGAGTGGGGGTGATATAGTACTCTTGTCACACTGACATGAGTGAGTGGGGGTGATATAGTACTCTTGTCACACTGACATGAGTGAGTGGGGGTGATATAGTACGCTTGTCACACTGACATGAGTGAGTGGGGGTGATATAGTACTCTTGTCACACTGACATGAGTGAGTGGGGGTGATATAGTACTCTTGTCACACTGACATGAGTGAGTGGGGGTGATATAGTACTCTTGTCACACTGACATGAGTGAGTGGGGGTGATATAGTACTCTTGTCACACTGACATGAGTGAGTGGGGGTGATATAGTACTCTTGTCACACTGACATGAGTGAGTGGGGGTGATATAGTACTCTTGTCACACTGACATGAGTGAGTGGGGGTGATATAGTACTCTTGTCACACTGACATGAGTGAGTGGGGGTGATATAGTACTCTTGTCACACTGACATGAGTGAGTGGGGGTGATATAGTACTCTTGTCACACTGACATGAGTGAGTGGGGGTGATATAGTACTCTTGTCACACTGACGTAAGTGGACAGTAACTTGTCACAACAAGTAACATATTGAGTCACCATGAGAGTGAGAGGAAGTCAAAAGTGACTATTTATAAGCAAGTCCTTTCATCCTTCACTGTGTTATCTCTCATCCTTCTCAATTATCTGTCATCCTTCTGTGTTATCTTTCCTCCTCCCGCACTGTGCTTTCAACACAGTAGTCACACCCACCCACCATGCTGGCAGCCGTCCATGAACGTTGAATACCAACCATGATAAAGGTAAGTCTCGGGGCGTCCTGTGAAATGTGGGAGCTTTGTAGTAACAGGTCTGGTAGTAGCAGGTCTGGTAGTAGCAGGTCTGGTAGTAACAGGTCTGGTAGTAACAGGTCTGGTAGTAGCAGGTCTGGTAGTAACAGGTCTGGTAGTAGCAGGTCTGGTAGTAGCAGGTCTGGTAGTAGCAGGTCTGGTAGTAGCAGGTCTGGTAGTAACAGGTCTGGTAGTAACAGGTCTGGTAGTAGCAGGTCTGGTAGTAACAGGTCTGGTAGTAGCAGGTCTGGTAGTAACAGGTCTGGTAGTAGCAGGTCTGGTAGTAACAGGTCTGGTAGTAACAGGTCTGGTAGTAGCAGGTCTGGTAGTAACAGGTCTGGTAGTAGCAGGTCTGGTAGTAACAGGTCTGGTAGTAACAGGTCTGGTAGTAGCAGGTCTGGTAGTAGCAGGTCTGGTAGTAGCAGGTCTGGTAGTAGCAGGTCTGGTAGTAGCAGGTCTGGTAGTAGCAGGTCTGGTAGTAACAGGTCTGGTAGTAGCAGGTCTGGTAGTAGCAGGTCTGGTAGTAGCAGGTCTGGTAGTAGCAGGTCTGGTAGTAGCAGGTCTAGTAGTAGCAGGTCTGGTAGTAGCAGGTCTGGTAGTAACAGGTCTGGTAGTAACAGGTCTGGTAGTAGCAGGTCTGGTAGTAGCAGGTCTGGTAGTAGCAGGTCTGGTAGTAGCAGGTCTGGTAGTAGCAGGTCTGGTAGTAGCAGGTCTGGTAGTAGCAGGTCTGGTAGTAGCAGGTCTGGTAGTAGCAGGTCTGGTAGTAGCAGGTCTGGTAGTAGCAGGTCTGGTAGTAGCAGGTCTGGTAGTAGCAGGTCTGGTAGTAACAGGTCTGGTAGTAGCAGGTCTGGTAGTAGCAGGTCTGGTAGTAGCAGGTCTGGTAGCAGCAGGTCTGGTAGTAGCAGGTCTGGTAGTAGCAGGTCTGGTAGTAGCAGGTCTGGTAGTAGCAGGTCTGGTAGTAGCAGGTCTCGTAGTAGTAGCAGGTCTGGTAGTAGCAGGTCTGGTAGTAGCAGGTCTGGTAGTAGCAGGTCTGGTAGTAGCAGGTCTGGTAGTAGCAGGTCTGGTAGTAGCAGGTCTAGTAGTAGCAGGTCTGGTAGTAGCAGGTCTGGTAGTAGCAGGTCTGGTAGTAGCAGGTCTAGTAGTAGCAGGTCTGGTAGTAGCAGGTCTGGTAGTAGCAGGTCTGGTAGTAGCAGGTCTGGTAGTAGCAGGTCTGGTAGTAGCAGGTCTGGTAGTAGCAGGTCTGGTAGTAGCAGGTCTGGTAGTAACAGGTCTGGTAGTAGCAGGTCTGGTAGTGAACATTAAAAATGGTATAAAATACCGACAGATTGTTAGGTAAGACACATATGCAACAGTTAGGTATCTTTATTTCGAAACGTTTCGCCTACACAGTAGGCTTCTTCAGTCGAGTACAGAAAAGTTGATAGAAGCAGAAGATACTTGAAGACGATGTAATCAGTCCATCACCCTTAAAGATTTGAGGTGGTCAGTCCCTCAGTCTGGAGAAGAGCATTGTTCCGTTGTCTGAAACAATATGAAGTTGAAGTGACAGGATGGAGCCTTTATATAGTGTCAGGAGGTGAGACGTAGGTTGCTTTGGGAGGGCAGGTCCCTCTCAAACCCAGCCGTTCTCACTAGTAGAGGTCGAAGTTGATGGTCTGTACCAAGATACCCTTGTGTTGCAGTGTCTGACAGAATGGACATTAAAAATGGTATAAAATACCGACAGATTGTTAGGTAAGACACATATGCAACAGTTAGGTATCTTTATTTCGAAACGTTTCGCCTACACAGTAGGCTTCTTCAGTCGAGTACAGAAAAGTTGATAGAAGCAGAAGATACTTGAAGACGATGTAATCAGTCCATCACCCTTAAAGATTTGAGGTGGTCAGTCCCTCAGTCTGGAGAAGAGCATTGTTCCGTTGTCTGAAACAATATGAAGTTGAAGTGACAGGATGGAGCCTTTATATAGTGTCAGGAGGTGAGACGTAGGTTGCTTTGGGAGGGCAGGTCCCTCTCAAACCCAGCCGTTCTCACTAGTAGAGGTCGAAGTTGATGGTCTGTACCAAGATACCCTTGTGTTGCAGTGTCTGACAGAATGGACATTAAAAATGGTATAAAATACCGACAGATTGTTAGGTAAGACACATATGCAACAGTTAGGTATCTTTATTTCGAAACGTTTCGCCTACACAGTAGGCTTCTTCAGTCGAGTACAGAAAAGTTGATAGAAGCAGAAGATACTTGAAGACGATGTAATCAGTCCATCACCCTTAAAGATTTGAGGTGGTCAGTCCCTCAGTCTGGAGAAGAGCATTGTTCCGTTGTCTGAAACAATATGAAGTTGAAGTGACAGGATGGAGCCTTTATATACCATTTTTAATGTTCATTCTGTCAGACACTGCAACACAAGGGTATCTTGGTACAGACCATCAACTTCGACCTCTACTAGTGAGAACGGCTGGGTTTGAGAGGGACCTGCCCTCCCAAAGCAACCTACGTCTCACCTCCTGACACTATATAAAGGCTCCATCCTGTCACTTCAACTTCATATTGTTTCAGACAACGGAACAATGCTCTTCTCCAGACTGAGGGACTGACCACCTCAAATCTTTAAGGGTGATGGACTGATTTCATCGTCTTCAAGTATCTTCTGCTTCTATCAACTTTTCTGTACTCGACTGAAGAAGCCTACTGTGTAGGCGAAACGTTTCGAAATAAAGATACCTAACTGTTGCATATGTGTCTTACCTAACAATCTGTCGGTATTTTATACCATTTTTAATGTCCATTCTGTCAGACACTGCAACACAAGGGTATCTTGGTACAGACCATCAACTTCGACCTCTACTAGTGAGAACGGCTGGGTTTGAGAGGGACCTGCCCTCCCAAAGCAACCTACGTCTCACCTCCTGACACTATATAAAGGCTCCATCCTGTCACTTCAACTTCATATTGTTTCGGACAACGGAACAATGCTCTTCTCCAGACTGAGGGACTGACCACCTCAAATCTTTAAGGGTGATGGACTGATTACATCGTCTTCAAGTATCTTCTGCTTCTATCAACTTTTCTGTACTCGACTGAAGAAGCCTACTGTGTAGGCGAAACGTTTCGAAATAAAGATACCTAACTGTTGCATATGTGTCTTACCTAACAGGTCTGGTAGTAGCAGGTCTGGTAGTAGCAGGTCTGGTAGTAGCAGGTCTGGTAGTAGCAGGTCTGGTAGTAGCAGGTCTGGTAGTAGCAGGTCTGGTAGTAGCAGGTCTGGTAGTAGCAGGTCTGGTAGTAGCAGGTCTGGTAGTAGCAGGTCTCGTAGTAGTCTGGTAGTAGCAGGTCTGGTAGTAGCAGGTCTGGTAGTAACAGGTCTGGTAGTAGCAGGTCTGGTAGTAGCAGGTCTGGTAGTAACAGGTCTGGTAGTAGCAGGTCTGGTAGTAGCAGGTCTGGTAGTAGCAGGTCTGGTAGTAGCAGGTCTGGTAGTAGCAGGTCTGGTAGTAGCAGGTCTGGTAGTAGCAGGTCTGGTAGTAGCAGGTCTGGTAGTAGCAGGTCTGGTAGTAACAGGTCTGGTAGTAACAGGTCTGGTAGTAGCAGGTCTGGTAGTAACAGGTCTCGTAGTAACTGGTCTCCTAGTAACAGGTCTGGTAGTAGCAGGTCTGGTAGTATCAGGTCTGGTAGTAGCAGGTCTGGTAGTAGCAGGTCTGGTAGTAGCAGGTCTGGTAGTAGCAGGTCTGGTAGTAGCAGGTCTGGTAGTAACAGGTCTGGTAGTAGCAGGTCTGGTAGTAGCATGTCTGGTAGTAACAGGTCTGGTAGTAGCAGGTCTGGTAGTAGCAGGTCTGGTAGTAGCAGGTCTGGTAGTAGCAGGTCTGGTAGTAACAGGTCTGGTAGTAGCAGGTCTCGTAGTAGCAGGTCTCGTAGTAACAGGTCTGGTAGTAACAGGTCTCGTAGTAGCAGGTCTCGTAGTAACAGGTCTGGTAGTAACAGGTCTGGTAGTAGCAGGTCTGGTAGTAACAGGTCTGGTAGTAACTGGTCTCCTAGTAACAGGTCTGGTAGTAACAGGTCTAGTGATAACAGGTCTCGTAGTAGCAGGTCTCGTAGTAACATTTCTGGTAGTAACAGGTCTGGTAGTAGCAGGTCTCGTAGTAACAGGTCTAGTAGTAACAGGTCTCGTCGTAGTAGGTCTCGTAGTAACAGGTCTGGTAGTAACAGGTCTAGTAGTAACAGGTCTCGTAGTAGCAGGTCTGGTAGTAACAGGTCTGGTAGTAACAGGTCTGGTAGTAGCAGGTCTCGTAGTAACAGGTCTAGTAGTAGCAGGTCTCGTCGTAGTAGGTCTCGTAGTAACAGGTCTGGTAGTAACAGGTCTCGAAGTAACAGGTCTGGTAGTAGCAGCTCTCGCAGTAGCAGGTCTGTTAGTAACAGGTCGTGTGGTAACAGGTCTGGTAGTAACAGGTCGTGTAGTATCAGTATCAGGTCATGTAGTAACCCCAACAGGTTACCTGTTAGCAGTTGTGTGAAGTATCTTCCAACAGCCAGGTCTTGGACCAGACCTGGCTTAGAGAGGAAATATTCCAGAATTAAGAACCATGAAGCAACACAGAGGACAGACAAATTATGCACATATTGATTGCAATGTTGCAACAGTAAGAGATCATACTAAGTTAGCTATAAGAGTCAGGTTGGTCAGTTGTTGGTAAATGTTCACAAGATAAAAGGAACATGAAGAAGAGGTGAAGGAAGAGGTTGCGTGAGAGAACAGCGAGGGGGAGTTAATAAGGAAGAGGGTGAAGATGAGTAGCGTGAGTATATGAGAGGATAGGTAATGAGTAAAAGTTTAGGGAGGAGGAACAAGAGTGATCTGGGAGACAAGAAACAGAGGGAAAGGGTGAGTGTGTGAGAATGGGGTTCATGAGTCAGGGTGATGAGTAGTGAGGTTGAGTGAGGACACAGAGAACATTATTTGGAAGGGTGAGTGTGTGTGAGAAGGGAAGTAGTGAATAAAAGGGTGAATAACAGAAGTGAGGCAGTGTGAGGAGGGGAAGAGGAGATAAGAAAAATATCAAGAAATAGTAACGTAATAAAGTAGGAAGGGAATAGGTAAGAGTGAGTACTGAAGAAATAAATAGATGGCAGAAGAATGAGAGAGAGATTATGAAAAAGAAGAATCAAGTATTGGACTCTGAAGTAGAATATTTTGCTATTATATAGACTGTCTAGTTCTAGAGAAAGTGTCTGACACCATTATAAAGTATCTGACACCTTTATAAAGTATCTGACACCTTTATAAAGTATCTGACACCGTTATCAAGTATCTGAAACCTTTATAAAGTATCTGACACCAATATAAAGTATCTGACATAATTATAAAGTATCTGACACCGTTATCAAGTATCTGAAACCTTTATAAAGTATCTGACACCTTTATAAAGTATCTGACATAATTATAAAGTATCTGACACCATTATAAAGTATCTGACACCTTTATAAAGTATCTGACATAATTATAAAGTATCTGACACCATTATAAAGTATCTGACACCTTTATAAAGTATCTGACATAATTATAAAGTATCTGACACCATTATAAAGTATCTGACACCTTTATAAAGTATCTGACATAATTATAAAGTATCTGACACCATTATAAAGTATCTGACACCTTTATAAAGTATCTGACATAATTATAAAGTATCTGACACCATTATAAAGTATCTGACACCTTTATAAAGTATCTGACATAATTATAAAGTATCTGACACCATTATAAAGTATCTGACACCTTTATAAAGTATCTGACATAATTATAAAGTATCTGACACCATTATAAAGTATCTGACACCTTTATAAAGTATCTGACATAATTATAAAGTATCTGACACCATTATAAAGTATCTGACACCTTTATAAAGTATCTGACATAATTATAAAGTATCTGACACCATTATAAAGTATCTGACACCTTTATAAAGTATCTGACATAATTATAAAGTATCTGACACCATTATAAAGTATCTGACACCTTTATAAAGTATCTGACATAATTATAAAGTATCTGACACCATTATAAAGTATCTGACACCTTTATAAAGTATCTGACATAATTATAAAGTATCTGACACCATTATAAAGTATCTGACACCTTTATAAAGTATCTGACATAATTATAAAGTATCTGACACCATTATAAAGTATCTGACACCTTTATAAAGTATCTGACATAATTATAAAGTATCTGACACCATTATAAAGTATCTGACACCTTTATAAAGTATCTGACATAATTATAAAGTATCTGACACCATTATAAAGTATCTGACACCTTTATAAAGTATCTGACATAATTATAAAGTATCTGACACCATTATAAAGTATCTGACACCTTTATAAAGTATCTGACATAATTATAAAGTATCTGACACCATTATAAAGTATCTGACACCTTTATAAAGTATCTGACATAATTATAAAGTATCTGACACCATTATAAAGTATCTGACACCTTTATAAAGTATCTGACATAATTATAAAGTATCTGACACCATTATAAAGTATCTGACACCTTTATAAAGTATCTGACATAATTATAAAGTATCTGACACCATTATAAAGTATCTGACACCTTTATAAAGTATCTGACATAATTATAAAGTATCTGACACCATTATAAAGTATCTGACACCTTTATAAAGTATCTGACATAATTATAAAGTATCTGACACCATTATAAAGTATCTGACACCTTTATAAAGTATCTAATACCATTATAAAGTATATGATACTATTATAAAGTGTCTGACACCTTTATAAAGTATCTGACACCTTTATAAAGTATCTGACACCTTTATAAAGTATCTAATACCATTATAAAGTATATGATACTATTATAAAGTGTCTGACACCATTATAAAGTATCTGACACCTTTATAAAGTATCTGACATAATTATAAAGTATCTGACGCCTTTATAAAGTATCTGACGCCTTTATAAAGTATCTGACGCCTTTATAAAGTATCTGACATAATTATAAACTATCTGACACCATTATAAAGTATCTGACACCTTTATAAAGTATCTGACATAATTATAAAGTATCTGACACCTTTATAAAGTATCTGACATAATTATAAAGTATCTGACACCATTATAAAGTATCTGACACCTTTATAAAGTATCTGACATAATTATAAAGTATCTGACACCTTTATAAAGTATCTGACATAATTATAAAGTATCTGACACCATTATAAAGTATCTGACACCTTTATAAAGTATCTGACATAATTATAAAGTATATGACACCATTATAAAGTATCTGACACCTTTATAAAGTATCTGACATAATTATAAAGTATCTGACACCTTTATAAAGTATCTGACATAATTATAAATTATCTGACACCATTATAAAGTATCTGACACCTTTATAAAGTATCTGACATAATTATAAAGTATCTGACACCATTATAAAGTATCTGACACCTTTATAAAGTATCTGACATAATTATAAAGTATCTGACACCTTTATAAAGTATCTGACATAATTATAAAGTATCTGACACCATTATAAAGTATCTGACACCTTTATAAAGTATCTGACATAATTATAAAGTATCTGACACCATTATAAAGTATCTGACACCTTTATAAAGTATCTGACATAATTATAAAGTATCTGACACCTTTATAAAGTATCTGACATAATTATAAAGTATCTGACACCATTATAAAGTATCTGACACCTTTATAAAGTATCTGACATAATTATAAAGTATCTGACACCTTTATAAAGTATCTGACACCATTATAAAGTATCTGACACCTTTATAAAGTATCTGACATAATTATAAAGTATCTGACACCATTATAAAGTATCTGACACCTTTATAAAGTATCTGACATAATTATAAAGTATCTGACACCTTTATAAAGTATCTGACATAATTATAAAGTATCTGACACCATTATAAAGTATCTGACACCTTTATAAAGTATCTGACATAATTATAAAGTATCTGACACCTTTATAAAGTATCTGACACCATTATAAAGTATCTGACACCTTTATAAAGTATCTGACATAATTATAAAGTATCTGACACCATTATAAAGTATCTGACACCTTTATAAAGTATCTGACATAATTATAAAGTATCTGACACCTTTATAAAGTATCTGACATAATTATAAAGTATCTGACACCATTATAAAGTATCTGACACCTTTATAAAGTATCTGACATAATTATAAAGTATCTGACACCATTATAAAGTATCTGACACCTTTATAAAGTATCTGACATAATTATAAAGTATCTGACACCTTTATAAAGTATCTGACATAATTATAAAGTATCTGACACCATTATAAAGTATCTGACACCTTTATAAAGTATCTGACATAATTATAAAGTATCTGACACCTTTATAAAGTATCTGACATAATTATAAAGTATCTGACACCATTATAAAGTATCTGACACCTTTATAAAGTATCTGACATAATTATAAAGTATCTGACACCATTATAAAGTATCTGACACCTTTATAAAGTATCTGACATAATTATAAAGTATCTGACACCTTTATAAAGTATCTGACATAATTATAAAGTATCTGACACCATTATAAAGTATCTGACACCTTTATAAAGTATCTGACGCCTTTATAAAATATCTGACACCTTTATAAAGTATCTGACATAATTATAAAGTATCTGACACCATTATAAAGTATCTGACACCATTATAAAGTATCTGACACCTTTATAAAGTATCTGACATAATTATAAAGTATCTGACACCATTATAAAGTATCTGACACCTTTATAAAGTATCTGACATAATTATAAAGTATCTGACACCATTATAAAGTATCTGACACCTTTATAAAGTATCTGACATAATTATAAAGTATCTGACACCATTATAAAGTATCTGACACCTTTATAAAGTATCTGACATAATTATAAAGTATCTGACACCATTATAAAGTATCTGACACCTTTATAAAGTATCTGACATAATTATAAAGTATCTGACACCATTATAAAGTATCTGACACCTTTATAAAGTATCTGACATAATTATAAAGTATCTGACACCATTATAAAGTATCTGACACCTTTATAAAGTATCTAATACCATTATAAAGTATATGATACTATTATAAAGTGTCTGACACCTTTATAAAGTATCTGACACCTTTATAAAGTATCTGACACCTTTATAAAGTATCTAATACCATTATAAAGTATATGATACTATTATAAAGTATCTGACACCATTATAAAGTATCTGACACCTTTATAAAGTATCTGACATAATTATAAAGTATCTGACACCATTATAAAGTATCTGACACCTTTATAAAGTATCTGACATAATTATAAAGTATCTGACACCATTATAAAGTATCTGACACCTTTATAAAGTATCTGACATAATTATAAAGTATCTGACACCATTATAAAGTATCTGACACCTTTATAAAGTATCTGACATAATTATAAAGTATCTGACACCATTATAAAGTATCTGACACCTTTATAAAGTATCTGACATAATTATAAAGTATCTGACACCATTATAAAGTATCTGACACCTTTATAAAGTATCTGACATAATTATAAAGTATCTGACACCATTATAAAGTATCTGACACCTTTATAAAGTATCTGACATAATTATAAAGTATCTGACACCATTATAAAGTATCTGACACCTTTATAAAGTATCTGACATAATTATAAAGTATCTGACACCATTATAAAGTATCTGACACCTTTATAAAGTATCTGACATAATTATAAAGTATCTGACACCATTATAAAGTATCTGACACCTTTATAAAGTATCTGACATAATTATAAAGTATCTGACACCATTATAAAGTATCTGACACCTTTATAAAGTATCTGACATAATTATAAAGTATCTGACACCATTATAAAGTATCTGACACCTTTATAAAGTATCTAATACCATTATAAAGTATATGATACTATTATAAAGTGTCTGACACCTTTATAAAGTATCTGACACCTTTATAAAGTATCTGACACCTTTATAAAGTATCTAATACCATTATAAAGTATATGATACTATTATAAAGTGTCTGACACCATTATAAAGTATCTGACACCTTTATAAAGTATCTGACATAATTATAAAGTATCTGACGCCTTTATAAAGTATCTGACGCCTTTATAAAGTATCTGACGCCTTTATAAAGTATCTGACATAATTATAAACTATCTGACACCATTATAAAGTATCTGACACCTTTATAAAGTATCTGACATAATTATAAAGTATCTGACACCTTTATAAAGTATCTGACATAATTATAAAGTATCTGACACCATTATAAAGTATCTGACACCTTTATAAAGTATCTGACATAATTATAAAGTATCTGACACCTTTATAAAGTATCTGACATAATTATAAAGTATCTGACACCATTATAAAGTATCTGACACCTTTATAAAGTATCTGACATAATTATAAAGTATATGACACCATTATAAAGTATCTGACACCTTTATAAAGTATCTGACATAATTATAAAGTATCTGACACCTTTATAAAGTATCTGACATAATTATAAATTATCTGACACCATTATAAAGTATCTGACACCTTTATAAAGTATCTGACATAATTATAAAGTATCTGACACCATTATAAAGTATCTGACACCTTTATAAAGTATCTGACATAATTATAAAGTATCTGACACCTTTATAAAGTATCTGACATAATTATAAAGTATCTGACACCATTATAAAGTATCTGACACCTTTATAAAGTATCTGACATAATTATAAAGTATCTGACACCATTATAAAGTATCTGACACCTTTATAAAGTATCTGACATAATTATAAAGTATCTGACACCTTTATAAAGTATCTGACATAATTATAAAGTATCTGACACCATTATAAAGTATCTGACACCTTTATAAAGTATCTGACATAATTATAAAGTATCTGACACCTTTATAAAGTATCTGACACCATTATAAAGTATCTGACACCTTTATAAAGTATCTGACATAATTATAAAGTATCTGACACCATTATAAAGTATCTGACACCTTTATAAAGTATCTGACATAATTATAAAGTATCTGACACCTTTATAAAGTATCTGACATAATTATAAAGTATCTGACACCATTATAAAGTATCTGACACCTTTATAAAGTATCTGACATAATTATAAAGTATCTGACACCTTTATAAAGTATCTGACACCATTATAAAGTATCTGACACCTTTATAAAGTATCTGACATAATTATAAAGTATCTGACACCATTATAAAGTATCTGACACCTTTATAAAGTATCTGACATAATTATAAAGTATCTGACACCTTTATAAAGTATCTGACATAATTATAAAGTATCTGACACCATTATAAAGTATCTGACACCTTTATAAAGTATCTGACATAATTATAAAGTATCTGACACCTTTATAAAGTATCTGAGATAATTATAAAGTATCTGACACCATTATAAAGTATCTGACACCTTTATAAAGTATCTGACATAATTATAAAGTATCTGACACCATTATAAAGTATCTGACACCTTTATAAAGTATCTGACATAATTATAAAGTATCTGACACCTTTATAAAGTATCTGACATAATTATAAAGTATCTGACACCATTATAAAGTATCTGACACCTTTATAAAGTATCTGACATAATTATAAAGTATCTGACACCTTTATAAAGTATCTGACATAATTATAAAGTATCTGACACCATTATAAAGTATCTGACACCTTTATAAAGTATCTGACATAATTATAAAGTATCTGACACCATTATAAAGTATCTGACACCTTTATAAAGTATCTGACATAATTATAAAGTATCTGACACCTTTATAAAGTATCTGACATAATTATAAAGTATCTGACACCATTATAAAGTATCTGACACCTTTATAAAGTATCTGACGCCTTTATAAAATATCTGACACCTTTATAAAGTATCTGACATAATTATAAAGTATCTGACACCGTTATCAAGTATCTGAAACCTTTATAAAGTATCTGACACGATTATAAAGTATCTGATACCATTATAAAGTATCTGATACCATTATAAAGTATCTGACACGATTATAAAGTATCTGATACCATTATAAAGTATCTGATACCATTATAAAGTATCTGATACCATTATAAAATATATGATACCATTATAAAGTATCTGATACCATTATAAAGTATCTGATACCATTATAAAGTATATGATACCATTATAAAGTATCTGATACCATTATAAAGTATCTGATACCATTATAAAGTATCTGATACCATTATAAAGTATCTGATACCATTATAAAGTATCTGATACCATTATAAAATATCTGATACTATTATAAAGTATCTGATACCATTATAAAGTACTTTTCCTGGTTATAATCGGGAGGTATTTCTCAAGTTCTTAGTCAGTACCGAGGGTTTGCAGGCAAGGTGGGCACGGATAAAATGGGCACGGATAAAATGGGCACGGATAAAATGGGCACGGACAAGGTGGGCACGGACAAGATGGACACAGAGTTAAGCAGAAGCCAGGGAAACAGTTGTTTCAGTTTGAAATCTGTCGACTGCACCATGAACATAAATTTGCATTTCACATTAACACTGTGTATATACAGTGGGATATATGAATCTCGTGGTTTATATACACAGATATACACCTAGGTAGACTCCAGGTAGGTGTATATACACTGACGAATATGCATCTCTTGGTTTACGTACATTGAGAGATGAACAGATGTATACACCTGGAGGTTGTCCCGGGAGTTAACGCCCCCGCAGCCCGGTCCATGATCTGGCCTCCCAGTGGATCAGAGCCTGATCAACCAGGCTGTTTCTACTAGCCACAGACAGTCCAAAGTACGAACCACAGCCAGGGTGATCAGGTACTTACTTTAGGTATCTGTCCAGTTCCCTCCTGAAGACAGCCAGGAATCTATTGGTGATCCCCCTTATGCATGATGGGAGGCTGTTGAACAGTCTTGGGCCCCTGACATTTCTTGTGTTATCTCTTAGTGTACTCATGGTGCCCCTACTTTTCATTGGGGGAATGTTGTACCGTCTGCCCAGTGTTGTGCTTTCGTAGGGAGTGATTTCTGTGTGTAGATTTGGGACTAGTCCCTCTAAGATTTTCTAGGTGTAAATTATGATGTACCTTTTTCTCCTGCGATAAAAGGAGTAGATCAAACGTTCCCAGTAATTAAGGTGTATACACTAATATAAACTTATACCTGTATATACAAAGGATATATATACCTCTTGGTGTATATTTAGATATACACTTCTTGGTAAATATACTCAGGTACACACCTCTTACTGTATATACATGTGTGTGTGTGTGTGTGTGTGTGTGTGTGTGTGAAGACTGGGGCAGTGACGTGTACAGAAATAGAGTAGAAAAGACATGTACTAAAGATGAGTACAGAGGTTGAGTACAAACACCCCGTGTGGGGCACCGGCTGGTGGGCGGAGTCTTTAACTGGCACGTGTCAGCGGCCATTATGGTGCCACACAGTGCCAAGCTTCACACACGTGAGGGCGGAGATGCATGTCTTAGTGCCTGCACTATAGTCCTTATTACCTGTCATGATATACATTAATATCTTTCACCATCATTATACGTGTACAGTGTGTATATATATATATATATATATATATATATATATATATATATATATATATATATATATATATATATATATATATATATATATATATATATATCTGTGTGTGTGTGTGTGTGTGTGCAAAACAACCACTGTGAAAGAATAGAGAAATTCCAAGTGCTTTCGTGACTACTCACATTATCAAGGAACAATGATAATGTGATTAGTCACGAAAGCGCTTGGAATATCTCTATTCTTTCACAGTGGTTGTTTTTCATATTCTGAAATCACCTGTTTACTGAGATCTTGTTGCATATATATATATATATATATATATATATATATATATATATATATATATATATATTCCTAGATACTGTGTAGCTCCATACGGGTTTAATGGTTACCAATTAATATGATAATATTTTTTTTCCGTATGAATTGTGTACATATGGCCAGTTTTACTTGTTGATTGCCAGGTCATCCAGGCTATTGGAGTTAGTGGCCTGCAGCCTGGTTATGTGGCACTTGGAGAATGTAGTGGCCCTGTGTTTCTGATGAAGACTTCTACTGTTATAACGCTGATATTCCTGATATCTACTGATAATAGACTGAAGAGTCTTGGACCATGAATGTTGACTCATTGCTCTCTTATTGTGCCCATGACGCCTTTCCTTCCTTCTCAGTCTTATCTCTTGACTTCTTCCCAGATCTTTCACTCCAGTAAGACCTTATAAGAGTGTGTAGAGTGTGGACCTGACCTTCAGGTATCTTCCATGTGTATATATTATCAGGTATCTTCTCTGCTCCAGAAGTATATTCTTAGTGTTTCCAGGAGTTTAAATCTTTTATTAATCTCAGTAGAGGATTTATATACGCTTCTCACCTCTGGTAACTCTCTTGTCTTAAAAAAAAAAGATGTGAGTTTTGAAGACTTTTTTATTAATCAACCTGCCATTTTTTCTGGTCTTTTCTACATTTGACTTATTATATATTCTCTAGACGTTAGGTCATCCAGTATTATTATTGTTAAGACTTTTACTGTTCCTCTCAGTGTTTGTCTGAGTCTTCTTACCTTCACTATTTTGTATCTGTTAAAGTTCTTATTTCCCTATATAAACACTTCATAAATGTCACTTTTGTTTATCATGTTATTTTTGCTTTGTCATTGCAAGACTTTTTTTTATGTTTGTAAGTCAGTGGTGGTGTATGAAGCTTACTGCAGCTTGAGTCAGTGGTGGTGTATGAAGCTTACTGCAGCTTGAGTCAGTGGTGGTGTATGAAGCTTACTGCAGCTTGAGTCAGTGGTGGTGTATGAAGCTTACTGCAGCTTGAGTCAGTGGTGGTGTATGAAGCTTACTGCAGCTTGTGTCAGTGGTGGTGTATGAAGCTTACTGCAGCTTGAGTCAGTGGTGGTGTATGAAGCTTACTGCAGCTTGAGTCAGTGGTGGTGTATGAAGCTTACTGCAGCTTGAGTCAGTGGTGGTGTATGAAGCTTACTGCAGCTTGAGTCAGTGGTGGTGTATGAAGCTTACTGCAGCTTGAGTCAGTGGTGGTGTATGAAGCTTACTGCAGCTTGAGTCAGTGGTGGTGTATGAAGCTTACTGCAGCTTGAGTCAGTGGTGGTGTATGAAGCTTACTGCAGCTTGAGTCAGTGGTGGTGTATGAAGCTTACTGCAGCTTGAGTCAGTGGTGGTGTATGAAGCTTACTGCAGCTTGAGTCAGTGGTGGTGTATGAAGCTTACTGCAGCTTGAGTCAGTGCTGGTGTATGAAGCTTACTGCAGCTTGAGTCAGTGGTGGTGTATGAAGCTTACTGCAGCTTAAGTCAGTGGTGGTGTATGAAGCTTACTGCAGCTTGAGTCAGTGGTGGTGTATGAAGCTTACTGCAGCTTGAGTCAGTGGTGGTGTATGAAGCTTACTGCAGCTTGAGTCAGTGCTGGTGTATGAAGCTTACTGTAGCTTGAGTCAGTGGTGGTATATGAAGCTTACTGCAGCTTGAGTCAGTGGTGGTGTATGAAGCTTACTGCAGCTTGAGTCAGTGGTGGTGTATGAAGCTTACTGCAGCTTGAGTCAGTGGTGGTGTATGAAGCTTACTGCAGCTTGAGTCAGTGGTGGTGTATGAAGCTTACTGCAGCTTGAGTCAGTGGTGGTGTATGAAGCTTACTGCAGCTTGAGTCAGTGGTGGTGTATGAAGCTTACTGCAGCTTGAGTCAGTGGTGGTGTATGAAGCTTACTGCAGCTTGAGTCAGTGGTGGTGTATGAAGCTTACTGTAGCTTGAGTCATTGGTGGTGTATGAAGCTTACTGCAGCTTGAGTCAGTGGTGGTGTATGAAACTTACTGCAGCTTGAGTCAGTGGTGGTGTATGAAGCTTACTACAGCTTGAGTCAGTGGTGGTGTATGAAGCTTACTGCAGCTTGAGTCAGTAGTGGTGTATGAAGCTTACTGCAGCTTGAGTCAGTGGTGGTGTATGAAGCTTACTGTAGCTTGAGTCAGTGGTGGTGTATGAAGCTTACTGCAGCTTGAGTCAGTGGTGGTGTATGAAGCTTACTGCAGCTTGAGTCAATGGTGGTGTATGAATCTTACTGCATCTTGAGTCAGTGGTGGTGTATGAAGCTTACTGCAGCTTGAGTCAGTGGTGTATGAAGCTTACTGCAGCTTGAGTCAGTAGTGGTGTATGAAGCTTACTGCAGCTTGAGTCAGTGGTGGTGTATGAAGCTTACTGTAGCTTGAGTCAGTGGTGGTGTATGAAGCTTACTGCAGCTTGAGTCAGTGGTGGTGTATGAAGCTTACTGCAGCTTGAGTCAGTGGTGGTGTATGAAGCTTACTGCAGCTTGAGTCAGTGGTGGTGTATGAAGCTTACTGCAGCTTGAGTCAGTGGTGGTGTATGAAGCTTACTGCAGCTTGAGTCAGTGGTGGTGTATGAAGCTTACTGCAGCTTGAGTCAGTGCTGGTGTATGAAGCTTACTGCAGCTTGAGTCAGTGGTGGTGCATGAAGCTTACTGCAGCTTGAGTCAGTGGTTGTGTATGAAGCTTACTGCAGCTTGAGTCAGTGGTGGTGTATGAAGCTTACTGCAGCTTGAGTCAGTGGTGGTGTATGAAGCTTACTGCAGCTTGAGTCAGTGCTGGTGTATGAAGCTTACTGCAGCTTGAGTCAGTGGTGGTGTATGAAGCTTACTGCAGCTTGAGTCAGTGGTGGTGCATGAAGATTACTGCAGCTTGAGTCAGTGGTGGTGTATGAAGCTTACTGCAGCGTGAGTCAGTGGTGGTGTATGAAGCTTACTGCAGCTTGAGTCAGTGGTGGTATATGAAGCTTACTGCAGCTTGAGTCAGTGGTGGTGTATGGAGCTTACTGCAGCTTGAGTCAGTGGTGGTGTATGAAGCTTACTGCAGCTTGAGTAAGTGCTGGTGTATGAAGCTTACTGCAGCTTGAGTCAGTGGTGGTGTATGAAGCTTACTGCAGCTTGAGTCAGTGGTGGTGTATGAAGCTTACTGCAGCTTGAGTCAGTGCTGGTGTATAAAGGTAACTGCAGCTTGAGTCAGTGTTGGTGTATGAAGCTTACTGCAGCTTGAGTAAGTGGTGGTGAAGCTTACTGCAGCTTGAGTCATTGGTGGTGTATGAAGCTTACTGCAGCTTGAGTCAGTGGTGGTGTATGAAGCTTACTGCAGCTTGAGTCAGTGGTGGTGTATGAAGCTTACTGCAGCTTGAGTCAGTGCTGGTGTATGAAGCTTACTGTAGCTTGAGTCATTGGTGGTGTATGAAGCTTACTGCAGCTTGAGTCAGTGGTGGTATATGAAGCTTACTGCAGCTTGAGTCAGTGGTGGTGTATGAAGCTTACTGCAGCTTGAGTCAGTGGTGGTGTATGAAGCTTACTGCAGCTTGAGTCAGTGCTGGTGTATGAAGGTAACTGCAGCTTGAGTCAGTGCTGGTGTATGAAGCTTACTGCAGCTTGAGTAAGTGGTGGTGAAGCTTACTGCAGCTTGAGTCATTGGTGGTGTATGAAGCTTACTGCAGCTTGAGTCAGTGGTGGTGTATGAAGCTTACTGCAGCTTGAGTCAGTGGTGGTGTATGAAGCTTACTGCAGCTTGAGTCAGTGGTGGTGTATGAAGCTTACTGCAGCTTGAGTCAGTGCTGGTATATGAAGCTTACTGCAGCTTGAGTCAGTGGTGGTGTATGAAGCTTACTGCAGCTTGAGTCAGTGGTGGTGAAGCTTACTGCAGCTTGAGTCAGTGGTGGGGTATGAAGCTTACTGCAGCTTGAGTCAGTGGTGGTGAAGCTTACTGCAGCTTGAGTCAGTGGTGGTGTATGAAGCTTACTGCAGCTTGAGTCAGTGCTGGTATATGAAGCTTACTGCAGCTTGAGTCAGTGGTGGTGTATGGAGGTTATAACATGGCTGGGAGCCTAAGGGACGTATCTCCTACGCCAGCTATATTTACGCCCACAAAAACACTGGTGAACATGCCAGCGCCTGCGCTCACAAGCACCACACTCACAAGCACACACACACACACACGCATACACACACACACACACACACACACACACACACACACACACACACACACACACACACACACACACACACACACACAAACACACAAATATATATATATATATATATATATATATATATATATATATATATATATATATATATATATATATATATATACATACATACATAAACAAAGGTGGACGGGGGATTCGAACCGTGATCCAGAAAGTAACAAGTCGAGTGCTTCAGCACTGAGCTACGGGACTTCTAACAGGAAAGTGTCACAGAAGACACTGCTGTGTACTGTCAGTGGCTACTGTGTGTAACTGTACTGTTCATTCCCAGAGTCACAGTAAGAGTAGATTTACCGTAGAAAGTACTGTGACTGTGGGAGAGGACAGTAGCTTACACTATTATCCGTATTTAATAAAACTATCAGTTAAACAGACCAGTAACAATACAAACTTTACTTTGACCAAAATATATCATCATTTTAAGTTTGAAGTTGCTTTGTCAGGTTAATGTACTGGAAAATATACCCGTGGGGGCGTTGACCCCCGGGACACTCTCCAAGTAGACTCCAGGTAGACCACATATTTGTTTGATAATAAGATTAGCAACTTGGCAGTAACATACTTCTATAACAATCTGATCAGTTTTGTAAGCAAGATACACCAGTGTTGGAAGTTTGAAGACGATAGGAAGAGACGTTTCTCAGGTTGGCGCAAGGAAATCACTTGACTATTGGCCGTGATGAAATTAGAAAATTGGCACCTACGCAGAGCGATACATGCGATATTACTACCACTACGACTGTTACTACTACTGTTACTATTGCTACCACTACGACTGTTACTACTACTGTTACTATTGCTACCACTACGACTGTTACTACTACTGTTACTATTGCTACCACTACTACTGTTACTATTACTATTGCTACCACTACGACTGTTACTACTACTATTACTATTGCTACCACTACGACTGTTACTACTACTATTACTATTACTACCACTACGACTGTTACTACTACTATTACTATTACTACCACTACGACTGTTACTACTACTATTACTATTGCTACCACTACGACTGTTACTACTACTATTACTATTACTACCACTACGACTGTTACTACTACTATTACTATTGCTACCACTACGACTGTTACTACTACTATTACTATTGCTACCTCTACAACTGTTACTACCACAACGAATATTACTACTACGACTGTTGCTACTACTTCTATTACTACTACTCCTAATAGTACTATTATTACTACTACTATTATTAATCTTATTACTACTAATAATACGACTAGTAGTATTAGTAGTACTACTACTTCTACTGGTACTAGTAATACTGCTACTATTACTACTACTGCTACTACTTCTACTACTACTACTACTACTACTACTGCTATTACTACAACTCCCACTTATATTAGTATTACTACTATTACTGCTGCTACTTCTACTACTACTACATCTACTACTAATAATAATATCAAATATTTTTGTACGTGCTTGCCGTCTGTGCCTCTCCCCAAGGTTCAATATATAGCTTGAGAGGAACTATGAGCTCAACTGAGGTCATTAATCACAGCCTATCTCATTATTCCCCTGGTAGGCCTTTCATCTGCTTCCTCTTATTGCCTTTTATCGCCATTGATTGTTCCCATATCCCCCCCCCCCCCGTGTAAGTTATTACTCCAGACATTGTGTGTTTACTGCTGCACATATGTTGTTCTGTTGAGCTGCTGGTGGTTGCTGGAGTGTTGCTTGTGGTTGCTGGGGTGTTGCTGGTGATTGCTGGGGTGTTGCTGGTGGTTGCTGGGGTGTTGCTGGTGATTGCTGGAGTGTTGCTGGTGGTTGCTGGAGTGTTGCTGGTGGTTGCTGGGGTGTTGCTTGTGGTTGCTGGGGTGTTGCTGGTGGTTGCTGGGGTGTTGCTGGTGATTGCTGGGGTGTTGCTGGTGATTGCTGGGGTGTTGCTGGTGGTTGCTGGGGTGTTGCTGGTGGTTGCTGGGGTGTTGCTTGTGGTTGCTGGGGTGTTGCTGGTGGTTGCTGGAGTGTTGCTTGTGGTTGCTGGAGTGTTGCTTGTGGTTGCTGGGGTGTTGCTGGTGATTGCTGGGGTGTTGCTGGTGGTTGCTGGGGTGTTGCTGGTGATTGCTGGGGTGTTGCTGGTGATTGCTGGGGTGTTGCTGGTGATTGCTGGGGTGTTGCTGGTGATTGCTGGGGTGTTGCTGGTGATTGCTGGGGTGATGCTGGTGGTTGCTGGGGTGTTGCTGGTGATTGCTGGGGTGTTGCTGGTGATTGCTGGGGTGTTGCTGGTGATTGCTGGGGTGTTGCTGGTGGTTGCTGGGGTGTTGCTGGTGGTTGCTGGGGTGTTGCTGGTGGTTGCTGGGGTGTTGCTGGTGGTTGCTGGAGTGTTGCTTGTGGTTGCTGGAGTGTTGCTTGTGGTTGCTGGGGTGTTGCTGGTGATTGCTGGGGTGTTGCTGGTGGTTGCTGGAGTGTTGCTTGTGGTTGTTGGGGTGTTGCTGGTGGTTGCTGGAGTGTTGCTTGTGGTTGTTGGGGTGATGCTGGTGGTTGCTGGAGTGTTGCTTGTGGTTGCTGGGGTGTTGCTGGTGATTGCTGGGGTGTTGCTGGTGATTGCTGGGGTGTTGCTGGTGGTTGTTGGGGTGTTGCTGGTGGTTGCTGGGGTGTTGCTGGTGATTGCTGGGGTGTTGCTGGTGATTGCTGGGGTGTTTCTGGTGGTTGCTGGGGTGTTGCTGGTGGTTGCTGGGGTGTTGCTGGTGATTGCTGGGGTGTTGCTGGTGATTGCTGGGGTGTTGCTGGTGGTTGCTGGGGTGCTGGTTGCCGGGGTGTTGCTGGTGGTTGCTGAGGTGTTGCTGGTGATTGCTGGGGTGTTGCTGGTGGTTGCTGGGGTGTTGCTGGTGGTTGCTGAGGTGTTGCTGGTGATTGCTGGGGTGTTGCTGGTGGTTGTTGGGGTGCTGATGGTGGTGCTGGGGTGCTGGGGTGCTGGTGCTGGTGCTGGGGTGCTGGTGCTGGTGCTGGGGTGCTGGTGCTGGGGTGCTGGTGCTGGTGCTGGGGTGCTGGTGCTGGGGTGCTGGTGCTGGTGCTGGTGCTGGGGTGCTGGTGCTGGTGCTGGTGCTGGTGTTGGTGCTGGTGCTGGGGTGCTGGTGCTGGGGTGCTGGTGCTGGGGTGCTGGTGCTGGTGCTGGGGTGCTGGTGCTGGGGTGCTGGTGCTGGGGTGCTGGTGCTGGGGTGCTGGTGCTGGGGGGCGGGTGCGGGGGTGCTGGTGCTGGTGCTGGGGTGCTGGTGCTGGTGCTGGGGTGCTGGTGCTGGTGCTGGGGTGCTGGTGCTGGTGCTGGGGTGCTGGTGCTGGGGTGCTGGTGCTGGGGTGCTGGTGCTGGGGTGCTGGTACTGGGGTGCTGGTGCTGGTGCTGGGGTGCTGGTGCTGGGGTGCTGGTGCTGGTGCTGGGGTGCTGGTGCTGGTGCTGGGGTGCTGGTGCTGGGGTGCTGGTAGTTACAACGTATCATCAAAGATATATGTTTTAAAGAGTGCTGGTTCCCTTTGTTGATGTTATCTTGGTTCCCAGTATTATGTTGTTTACAAGTGTTGCCTTGTTAACTAGTGTTATCTTGTTAACTAGTGTTATCTTGTTAACTAGTGTTATCTTGTTTACTAGTGTTATCTTGTTTACTAGTGTTATCTTGTTAACTAGTGTTATTTTGTTAACTAGTGTTATTTTGTTAACTAGTGTTATTTTGTTAACTAGTGTTATCTTGTTAACTAGTGTTATTTTGTTAACTAGTGTTATCTTGTTAACTAGTGTTATCTTGTTAACTAGTGTTATCTTGTTAACTAGTGTTATCTTGTTAACTAGTGTTATCTTGTTAACTAGTGTTATTTTGTTAACTAGTGTTATTTTGTTTACTAGTGTTATCTTGTTAACTAGTGTTATCTTGTTAACTAGTGTTATCTTGTTTACTAGTGTTATCTTGTTTACTAGTGTTATCTTGTTAACTAGTGTTATCTTGTTTACTAGTGTTATTTTGTTTACTAGTGTTATCTTGTTAACTAGTGTTATCTTGTTAACTAGTGTTATCTTGTTAACTAGTGTTATCTTGTTAACTAGTGTTATCTTGTTTACTAGTGTTATCTTGTTAACTAGTGTTATCTTGTTAACTAGTGTTATCTTGTTTACTAGTGTTATCTTGTTAACTAGTGTTATCTTGTTAACTAGTGTTATCTTGTTTACTAGTATTATTTTGTTTACTAGTGTTATCTTGTTAACTAGTGTTATCTTGTTAACTAGTGTTATCTTGTTAACTAGTGTTATTTTGTTAACTAGTGTTATTTTGTTTACTAGTGTTATCTTGTTAACTAGTGTTATCTTGTTAACTAGTGTTATCTTGTTAACTAGTGTTATCTTGTTTACTAGTGTTATCTTGTTTACTAGTGTTATCTTGTTAACTAGTGTTATCTTGTTTACTAGTGTTATTTTGTTTACTAGTGTTATCTTGTTAACTAGTGTTATCTTGTTAACTAGTGTTATCTTGTTAACTAGTGTTATCTTGTTAATTAGTGTTATCTTGTTAACTAGTGTTATCTTGTTTACTAGTGTTATCTTGTTTACTAGTGTTATCTTGTTAACTAGTGTTATCTTGTTTACTAGTGTTATTTTGTTTACTAGTGTTATCTTGTTAACTAGTGTTATCTTGTTAACTAGTGTTATCTTGTTAACTAGTGTTATCTTGTTAACTAGTGTTATCTTGTTAACTAGTGTTATTTTGTTTACTAGTGTTATCTTGTTAACTAGTGTTATCTTGTTAACTAGTGTTATCTTGTTTACTAGTGTTATCTTGTTTACTAGTGTTATCTTGTTTACTAGTGTTATCTTGTTAACTAGTGTTATCTTGTTAACTAGTGTTATCTTGTTAACTAGTGTTATCTTGTTAACTAGTGTTATCTTGTTAACTAGTGTTACTTTGTTTACTAGTGTTATCTTGTTAACTAGTGTTATCTTGTTAACTAGTGTTATCTTGTTTACTAGTGTTATCTTGTTTACTAGTGTTATCTTGTTAACTAGTGTTATCTTGTTAACTAGTGTTATCTTGTTAACTAGTGTTATCTTGTTTACTGATGTTATTTTGTTCTTTATTTTCTTGACTGTTTTATTGTTTACATTTACGTTGGTATTCCTTGTTTACTGCCAGATTCAACCTGGTTTTTAAACTAAGGTTGGTAATCATGCTCTCTATAACTGCAGCAGCATTGTGAGGAAGTTATCATGTGTTGTTCCAGCAACATATGTAACCTGCCATGGCGGATATAGCTGCAGAATGGTGATTAATGCAGCTAGGGTCAGTGGAGATGTTCTCTGTCGTTCAAGTGAATGTTAGAGTGCAGCCATAAGTCAAGTGAATGTTGGAGTGCAGCCATTTGCAGCCATCAGTCAAATGGTTGAAATTCTGTTGTTTTAAAAATCTTTTAAAAGCTGCTCTTAAGATAATCCGCAGAAACACTGACAGGTGACAGAGACTGTCTTGAAGACAGTTACTGACCTGGTGTAGAATAAAACCAGAGAATGTCTTGAATACAGTTACTGACTTGGTGTAGAATACAACCAGAAAATGTCTTGAAGACAGTTACTGATCTGGTGTAGAATACAACCAGATAATGTCTTGAAGACAGTTACTGACCTGGTGTAGAATACAACCAGAGAATGTCTTGAAGACAGTTGGTGACCTGGTGGAGAATACAACCAGAGAATGTCTTGAAGACAGTTACTGACCTGGTGGAGAATGCAACCAGAGAATGTCTTGACAGTTGGTGACCTGGTGTAGAATACAACCAGAGAATGTCTTGAAGACAGTTACTGACCTGGTGTAGAATATAACCAGAGAATGTCTTGAAGACAGTTGGTGACCTGGTGTAGAATACAACCAATGAATGTCTTGAAGACAGTTACTGACCTGGTGTAGAATGCAACCAGAGAATGTCTTGAAGACAGTTGGTGACCTTGTGTAGAATACAACCAGAGAATGTCTTGAAGACAGTTACTGACCTGGTGTAGAATGCAACCAGAGAATGGCTTGAAGACAGTTACTGACCTGGTGTAGAATACAACCAGAGAATGTCTTGAAGACAGTTACTGACCTGGTGTAGAATGCAACCAGAGAATGTCTTGAAGACAGTTACTGACCTGGTGTAGAATACAACCAATGAATGTCTTGAAGACAGTTACTGACCTGGTGTAGAATACAACCAGAGAATGGCTTGAAGACAGTTACTGACCTGGTGTAGAATACAACCAGAGAATGTCTTGAAGACAGTTACTGACCTTGTGTAGAATGCAACCAGAGAATGTCTTGAAGACAGTTACTGACCTGGTGTAGAATACAACCAATGAATGTCTTGAAGACAGTTACTGACCTGGTGTAGAATACAACCAGAGAATGGCTTGAAGACAGTTACTGACCTGGTGTAGAATACAACCAGAGAATGTCTTGAAGACAGTTACTGACCTGGTGTAGAATACAACCAGAGAATGTCTTGAAGACAGTTACTGACCTGGTGTAGAATGCAACCAGAGAATGTCTTGAAGACAGTTACTGACCTGGTGTAGAATACAACTAATGAATGTCTTGAAGACAGTTACTGACCTGGTGTAGAATGCAACCAGAGAATGTCTTGAAGACAGTTGGTGACCTTGTGTAGAATACAACCAGAGAATGTCTTGAAGACAGTTACTGACCTTGTGTAGAATACAACCAGAGAATGTCTTGAAGATAGTTACTGACCTGGTGTAGAATACAACCAGAGAATGTCTTGAAGATAGCTACTAACTTGGTGTAGAATACAACCAGAGAATGCAAGTGCTTGCAGTTTTAAACACCATCAGTGTCCATTACAAATGGCAAGTGTCACATAGTGGAGAGGTTCATACAGTGACTGGTGTCACATAGTGGAGAGGTTCAGTGACTGTTGTCACATAGTGGACAGGTTCAGTGACTGGTGTCACATAGTGGACAGGTTCAGTGACTGGTGTCACATAGTGGAGAGGTTCAGTGACTGGTGTCACATAGTGGAGAGGTTCAGTGACTGGTGTCACATAGTGGACAGGTTCAGTGACTGGTGTCACATAGTGGAGAGGTTCAGTGACTGGTGTCACATAGTGGAGAGGTTCAGTGACTGGTGTCACATAGTGGACAGGTTCAGTGACTGGTGTCACATAGTGGAGAGGTTCAGTGACTGGTGTCACATAGTGGAGAGGTTTAAGGGTTCAGTTCTGAAGTGACATTTTCTGTAACCATATTTAAGGTTACATAAGTAATAATAAAAACTTATGTTTTAGATTATTGTTCCAAGAATTGTACTAATTATAGCAGTGTTGACTGTGGCTAATGTTAGATGACAGACAGTAACTATCCAGGGTGGTACTACCCACCTGACACATGAATGTGTAACTCAAGCTTGCATTTAACAAGCTTCAGTTGACACTCTGGCACAACTGATCGTTTTTGCTTCGGTACAAGAACCACAATGGTAATAAGTCGCTTTGTCTTTTTTGGGGTTATCTGGTTAGGTAATTTACACATATGTTACTATGTATGGTAATATGTGTAACTGTTTTTATATGTAACAGTACCTGAATAAAGTTATTCTGGAACAGTACCTAAATAGGGCTCAGTAGGGCTCTGGTGGCCTGGTGGTTAACGCTCTCGCTTCACACGGTGAGGGCCTGGGTTCGATTCCCAGCCAGAGTAGAAACATTGGACGTGTTTCTTTCCACCTGTTGTCTATATTCCCCATCAGTAAAATGGGTACCTGGGTGTTAGTCGACTGGTGTGGGTCGCATCCTGGGACACTGACCTAAGGAGGCCTGGTCACAGACCGGGCCGCGGGGGCGTTGACCCCCGGAACTCTCTCCAGATAAACTCTCCAGATAAATAAAGTTATTCTGGAACAGTACCTGAATAAAGTTATTCTGGAACAGTACCTGAATAAAGTTATTCTGGAACAGTACCTGAATAAAGTTATTCTGGAACATGTAAGATGGCAGGTGAATCTTAAGATATTTTTAGTTAAATTAATTTTGATCATTTCTTGATTTTTTTTACCTCCTCGATGTTTTTATTTCTGTCTTCCTCCTCTTCCAATTATTTCTTTTCAATTAAATCTCCATTGTTCTTTCCATTCCTCTATTTTCTCCTCTCTTCCTCCCCTCTCTCTCTCTTCCTCTCTCTCTCTCTCTCTTCCACTATCTTCCTCCTCCCCCCTCTCTCTCTCTCTTCCACTATCTTCCTTCCGTCTCTCTCTCTCTCTCTTCCACTCTTCCTCCTTCCCTCTCTCTCTCTATTCCACTCTCTTCTTCCCTCCTTCTCTCTCTCTTTCACTATCTTCCTCCTTCACTCTCTCTCTTCCACTCCCTCCCTCCCTCTCTCTCTCTTTTCCACTATCTTCCTCCTTCCCCCTCTCTCTCTCTTCCACTATCTTCCTCCTTCCCTCTCTCTCTCTTCCACTATCTTCCTCCTTCTCTTTCTCCCTCGTACGTACTTATCTTCATCCCTCAGTCAGCACAACTGTTGCCTGCTGTGTCCCTCGTGCTCTGATTGGTCACTCGCTCGTATACTTCCCCTGACGATGTATGGCAGGGAGGGAGGGACGTTCTCCTGTTAAGATAACCCTCCCCCGTCTCTCTCTAGTACCTTTATGTTCATCCTGTGGCTCTCTGTCCCCTGCTAGTTAATGGGGGGGGGGGGTTGGAACCCCTCAACGATAGCTGGTCAGTGTTCCACTACCTTGTAATTGGATTATATGAGCAACCTTGTTTCCCCTCCCTCTCTGCTCCCCCCCTCATCTAACTCATTTTCCTCACTCCCCTCACCTAACTCATTCTCCTCTCCATCCCATCCTCCTTTTTCCTCCCCCTCATCCTGTCCATTCCCTCTTGTCCCTTCCCTCGCTGAGGCTGACAGATTTCTACACTATACAGGGAATCCATACTGTGTGATGGACTACAAGGGGAAACATACCTAACTTTTCTAGCTGTCATATAGAATATAACAACACAACACTGCTCTTATAACCAAGTTTGCTAGAATTAAGAAAATATCTCACGACTTTATCCAGGACCTTCACAACCCGAGAGCTGGACAGATACCTAAAGTCAGTGCCGGATCAGCCGGGCTGTGGCTCGTACGTTGGACTACGTGCGGCCAGCAGTAACAGCCTGGTTGATCAGGCCCTGATCCATCGGGAGGCCTGGTCAAGGACCGGGCCGCGGGGGCGTTGATCCCCGGAATAACCTCCACAGACTGCTTGCTGCACATGGTACAACACAGTTATAAATATGCACAAAAATAACATATGAGGAATAGACACATGTGCAGTACCTGGGTATGTGTACATGTGCAGTACCTGGGTGTGTGTATGAAGACGTCTCGCCAACCAGTGGCTTTGTCAGTTCTATACAGAGATGATATACGATGCTAGTAGAAGCTGAGGTAATCATTCCCTCAGTCTTGCAGAACTTAACACAAAGGACAGTGGAAGATGAGGTAGTCAGTCTCTCAGTAGAAGTTAAGGTAATGAGTCCCTCATCCTGGAAACTGGTGTTCAGTACCTTACTCTTGATGAAGCTTTAAGAGAAAGTAATTAATGAACAGTTCTATGTATTCTCTCTCACACTGACCCACCACACCAGCAAGCTTCACACTGACCCACCACACCACCAAGCTTCACACTGACCCACCACACCACCAAGCTTCACACTGTGATGAATGGTTTGAAAAACCGACAAGTTGAAGATTGAGACACTTATGCAGCATATGGGAATCTTTATTCAGGTAACGTTTCGCCACACAGTGGCTTCATCAGTCCAATACAAAGAGGAAGGCGTAAGGAGAGGAGAAGTATAAGGTAATCAGTCCCTCAGCCTGGAGTCGATGTGTTCAGTCCATCAATCTTGTAGAATGCACAGAATAGGGAAGAAGACGTGGCTTATATACTGTAGGGAGGTGAGGTGAAGCAGGCGGAGGCGGGGTCATAGTGGTACCATCCACTAGTCGAAGTAGGTCTTCGTCCAAAGGTTGAACAAGTGTTGAAGAATTCTTTGTAACAAGATCCCATGATGCTGCAGTGTCTGACAGTTGTGATGAATGGTTTGAAAAACCGACAAGATTGATGGACTGAACACATCGACTCCAGGCTGAGGGACTGATTACCTCATACTCCTCCTCTCCTTACGCCTTCCTCTTTGTATTGGACTGATGAAGCCACTGTGTGGCGAAACGTTACCTGAATAAAGATTCCCATATGCTGCATAAGTGTCTCAATCTTCAAGCTTCACACTGACCCACCACACGAGCAAGCTTCACACTGACCCACCACACCAGCAAGCTTCACACTGACCCACCACACCAGCAAGCTTCACACTGACCCACCACATCACCAAGCTTCACACTGACCCACCACAATAGCAAGCTTCACACTGACCCACCACACCAGCAAACTTCACACTGACCCACCACACCAGCAAACTTCACACTGACCCACCACACCAGCAAACTTCACACTGACCCACCACACCAGCAAGCTTCACACTGACCCACCACACCAGCAAGCTTCACACTGACCCACCACACCAGCAAGCTTCACACTGACCCACCACACCAACAAGCTTCACACTGACCCACCACACCAGCAAGCTTCACACTGACCCACCACACCAGCAAGCTTCACACTGACCCACCACACCAACAAGCTTCACACTGACCCACCACACCAACAAGCTTCACACTGACCCACCACACCAGCAAACTTCACACTGACCCACCACACCAGCAAGTTTCACAGTGACCACCACACCAGCAAGCTTCACACTGACCCACCACACCAGCAAGCTTCACACTGACCCACCACATCACCAAGCTTCACACTGACCCACCACACCAGCAAGCTTCACACTGACCCACCACACCACCAAGCTTCACACTGACCCACCACACCAGCAAGCTTCACACTGACCCACCACACCAGAAAGCTTCACACTGACCCACCACACCAGCAAGCTTCACACTGACCCACCACACCAACAAGCTTCACACTGACCCACCACACCAGCAAGCTTCACACTGACCCACCACACCAGCAAACTTCACACTGACCCACCACACAAGCAAGCTTCACACTGACCCACCACACCAGCAAGCTTCACACTGACCCACCACACCAGCAAGCTTCACAGTGACCCACCACACCAGCAAGCTTCACAGTGACCCACCACGCCAGCAAGCTTCACACTGACCCACCACACCAGCAAGCTTCACACTGACCCACCACACCAGCAAGCTTCACACTGACCCACCACACCAGCAAGCTTCACACTGACCCACCACACCAGCAAGCTTCACACTGACCCACCACACCAGCAAGCTTCACAGTGACCCACCACACCAGCAAGCTTCACACTGACCCACCACACCAGCAAGCTTCACACTGACCCACCACACCAGCAAGCTTCACACTGAGCCACCACACCAGCAAGCTTCACACTGACCCACCACACCAACAAGCTTCACACTGACCCACCACACCAGCAAGCTTCACACTGACCCACCACACCAGCAATCTTCACACTGACCCACCACACCAGCAAGCTTCACACTGACCCACCACACCAGCAAGCTTCACACTGACCCACCACACCAGCAAGCTTCACACTGACCCACCACACCAGCAAGCTTCACACTGACCCACCACACCAGCAAGCTTCACACTGACCCACCACACCAGCAAGCTTCACACTGACCCACCACACCAGCAAGCTTCACACTGACCCACCACACCAAGAAGCTTCACACTGACCCACCACACCAGCAAGCTTCACACTGACCCACCACACCAGCAAGCTTCACACTGACCCACCACACCAACAAGCTTCACACTGACCCACCACACCAGCAAGCTTCACACTGAACCACCACACCAGCAAACTTCACACTGACCCACCACACCAGCAAGCTTCACACTGACCCACCACACCAGCAAGCTTCACACTGACCCACCACACCAGCAAGCTTCACACTGACCCACCACACCAGCAAGCTTCACACTGACCCACCACACCAGCAAGCTTCACACTGACCCACCACGCCAGCAAGCTTCACACTGACCCACCACATCAGCAAGCTTCACACTGACCCACCACATCAACAAGCTTCACACTGAACCACCACGCCAGCAAGCTTCACACTGACCCACCACATCAGCAAGCTTCACACTGACCCACCACATCAGCAAGCTTCACACTGACCCACCACATCAGCATGCTTCACACTGACCCACCACATCAGCAAGCTTCACACTGACCCACCACACCAGCAAGCTTCACACTGACCCACCACACCAGTAAGCTTCACACTGACCCACCACACCAGCAAGCTTGACACTGACTTACCACACCAACAAGCTTCACAGTGACCCACCACACCAGCAAGCTTCACAGTGACCCACCACACCAGCAGGCTTCACACTGACCCACCACACCACCAGGCTGCAGTCTGACCCACCACACCACCAAGCTTCACTTGGACCCACAACACCACCAAGCTTCACTCGGACCCACCACACCACCAAGCTTCACTCGGACCCACCACACCACCAAGCTTCACTCGGACCCACCACACCACCAAGCTTCACTCGGACCCACCACACCACCAAGCTTCACTCGGACCCACCACATCACCAAGCTTCACTCGGACCCACCACAGCACCATGCTTCACTCGGACCCACCACATCACCAAGCTTCACTCGGACCCACCACAGCACCAAGCTTCACTCGGACCCACCACATCACCAAGCTTCACTCGGACCCACCACACCAGCCAATGAACGAAAAATTCCCAGGTCTCATAGCAGTAACGGAAATCAACTTAAATGACATGATTACTGATGCAGTATTCCCTGGAGGCTGATGCATGACGGGAAGTAGAGAAGAGCAACGACAAGCACCAATCATCAACAAAACATTGTTTGACAATAAGAATGGTAAATTTGAGAAACCAGTGATTTATATGATTATATCACTGGGTCATATGATTGAGAAAGAGAAAGGTTGGGTCCTGGGACCTTGATTACTTCTAACATAAATAGGAGTGATCAAGATTGTTATTAACATCCCGTTAAGGAATATAGGAAGACCTAGACAGGAATATGACAGAAACTAGCAATAGCTCGTAACCAAAACTGCAGTGACTGCAAACAAGTTAGACTAAAATGGTGATAGGCTGTAAGTTCAATTGTGGAGATAAATATCCTGGGAGAACTTGGGCCACACAAGAATAAGATGCTCCATAACCTTTATTGTTATTAATGTTAATGATCAGAGGTGATCAGGAGGTCATTCATTGATTTATTACAACAGTGGGAACTGAATCACAAATACAGTGTAAGATTAGATACTTACACTGTCTCTGTTTGTTCACGACATGATGGTACTGTTTACTGTTTCTCTTTATATTACAAGAATGTTAAACTTTCCTCAGTGTGATATACTGTGTATCCCTGGTATGTGCCTCTGGTGTGGTTGTTGTATATGTATCCCTGGTGTGCTTACTGTACGTATATACCTGGTGTGTTTACTGTACGTATGTACCTGGTGTGTTTACTGTACGTATGTACCTGGTGTGTTTACTGTACGTATATACCTGGTGTGTTTAATGTACGTATGTACCTGGTGTGTTTAATGTACGTATGTACCTGGTGTGCTTACTGTACGTATATACCTGGTGTGTTTACTGTACGTATATACCTGGTGTGTTTACTGTACGTATGTACCTGGTGTGTTTACTGTACGTATATACCTGGTGTGTTTAATGTACGTATGTACCTGGTGTGTTTAATGTACGTATGTACCTGGTGTGTTTACTGTACGTATATATCTGGTGTGTTTACTGTACGTATGTACCTGGTGTGCTTACTGTACGTATGTACCTGGTGTGTTTACTGTACGTATGTACCTGGTGTGTTTACTGTACGTATGTACCTGGTGTGTTTAATGTACGTATGTACCTGGTGTGCTTACTGTACGTATATACCTGGTGTGTTTACTGTACGTATGTACCTGGTGTGTTTAATGTACGTATGTACCTGGTATGCTTACTGTACGTATATACCTGGTGTGTTTACTGTACGTATGTACCTGGTGTGTTTACTGTACGTATGTACCTGGTGTGTTTAATGTACGTATGTACCTGGTATGCTTACTGTACGTATATACCTGGTATGCTTACTGTACGTATGTACCTGGTGTGTTTACTGTACGTATGTACCTGGTGTGTTTAATGTACATATGTACCTGGTGTGTTTACTGTACGTATGTACCTGGTGTGGTTACATGTAGTATGCACGTTGATGTATGGGTGGTTGATGATGGTGACTATTGATGTATGGGTGGTTGATGATGGTGACTATTGATGTATGGGAGGGTGGCTGGGTTAATTCATCCATGGTATAAATTACCCGATCACCATCACAAAGGATTCAAGCGTGCTTTGGTGAGTGGATGGAAGGGAGGGATGGATGGGGAGATTAAAGGGAGGGTAGGAGAGAAAAGGGAGTTAGGAATGTAATTAGAGTGAAGTAGGGAGTGGTAAAGTGGAGATTAGGTGAGTGGTATAAAAGGGGAAAAGAAGGAATCGAAAAATAACGGAAGGGTAGAAAGAGGGAGAGAGGAATGATGATGAGATGGAGGATAGAGGGAAATAAATAGTGAGAGACGAGTGGCGAAGCAGGTGAGGAAAGCAGTAAGAGTGAGATGGATGGAAAAGGAGGAGGGAGTGAAAGGAAGAAAGGCAGATATGGAGGAATGAGTGGAGAGGGAAGCAGAAGGTAAGGATGGAGGAGGGAAGGAGGAGGGTGTGAGGGAGGGTTGAAGTTGACAGTGGAAGTATTATGCTTTATAAAGAAGGAAAATGGATAAATGAAGGAATTGGTGAACGGATGAAAGAGAGAGAGATGGATAGATCTGTCATTTCAGCAGAGCCTTCAACACAGGAGGGATGTGGGTGGTCTTACTGTTATGTACAAGGCCAATATTGTCAAAGTACCACATTTGGATCCACTTCGAGGACAGCGTGAAGCAAGCTTTTATGCCACAAGACGGGCAGCCAGCAGCAACTTCACTCTGGCTGTACCCTTCTCCAGAACATCACTCCATCTGAGATCATACATACCCAGGATGACTCGAGTATGGAACACATTCGTACAGCATTATGTCAACGAGATAAAGTGAGTTGATCAGATGAAAATGCTGGCCCACAAATGGCTCCAACTTCATCCTGTTCCCTACTTATATGTCTCATAACAATAAAAATGCTTTCAAATGAGCAGATGTAGGTAACAGCTCTTAGCTTGTCAATAAATTTAGGGATCCTTAACTTGTAAATATCTTGTCAATAAAGCTAGTGATCCTTAACCTAACCTTGTGAAACCCTGTGTAAAAGAGAGAGAGAGAGATTTATGAGAGGGAGGAAGAGTTATGAAAGGGAAGGAGAGATCGATGGATGAAAGGGAAGGAGAGATCGATGGATGAAAGGAAGAGGAATAGGTAGAGGGATGGATGAGAGGGAGATGAATAGGAAAAGGGATGGATGAAAAGAAGAGGAATAGGGAGAGGGATGGATGAAAGGAATAGGAATAGGGAAAGGGATGAATGAGGAGATGAATAGGAAGAGAGATGGATGAGAGGGAGAGTGATGGATGAAGGGAGAGGGATAGATGAGAGGGAGAGGGATGGATGAAGGGTATGTTATTAAGACATTAGTCCACCTGCAAAGTGTATTAGACAAAGTCGAGACTAAGTGGAAAAACAAGAACCTTCCCAGGAAGACAGTGGAAAAACAAGAACCTTCCCAGGAAGACAGTGGAAAAACAAGAACCTTCCCAGGAAGACAGTGGAAAAACAAGAACCTTCCCAGGAAGACAGTGGAAGAACAAGAGCCTTCCCAGGAAGACAGTGGAAAAACAAGAACCTTCCCAGGAAGACAGTGGAAGAACAAGAACCTTCCCAGGAAGACAGTGGAAGAACAAGAACCTTCCCAGGAAGACAAACATAGAGAGCACTCGTACTGAAGTTCGTCCTGCCTGAAGACAAACTTAACCAACTAGTCCTCTGTATGACTTAAAATCTCTCCTCTCAGTAGAAAGTTCTGATAATGATACTGTCGTTATTCTCGTGTTCATGAACTAGCAAGGCTACTTCATGTATTCTAAATAAATCATAAGTAGAAAAAGTATGCAGGTGAATCCCTCTAGGAGCACATACAATGAGGGGAACCCCAAGGAGGAGTTCATTAAGGTAACTAGGCTCTGGGGAACGCCTCTGCGTGTCGCCCAGGAGGATTAAGAACTCTGAACTCGGCTCAACAAAACGGTTCGCATCGATTTAATCTTGTAGCGTGTGTGTGTGTGGGTCTTCCTGCTGATATTGTTTTGGTATCGTCCACCTCTCCTTCAGGGCAAGCGAGCAGAAGGTAAAGGAAGTAGCAGGAAGGAAGGTAAGCAGAAATAAGAAGAGGCAGGCATTCAGACAGAATATAAAGGCAGGTAGATAATGAAGCAGGTAGGCAAATAAGAGGAGCAGCAGGCAACCACACAGGCAGGAGTGGTAGAAGGTACACAAGTAGGTAGGCAGGATAGGAAGGAAGGAGATAGGCAAGCGGGCAAGGAAGGGAGGCAGCCAGGAGGGGAAGAAAGAGGGGAAGCTGGCAGTGAGATAATAGAGAGATGCACACGAGTGTGGGTGATACACGTGCAGGAGTTCGAGTTACCTATAAGAAGCTCTACAGAGTTGTGTGAACATTTGAGCGCATGACGGTAGATTGTCAGCAGGAAGTAGAGGAGGTGCGGAGGGGTGTGTTGGTAAGGGTCAGCTGGAAGTAGAGGAGGTGAGGAGGGGTGTGTTGGTAGGGGTCAGCTGGAAGTAGAGGAGAGGGGAAGTTGGTAGGGGTCAGCAGGAAGAAGATGAGGCATAGATAAGGAAGGAGAGGGATGGAGGCGGGGAGGTTGATTGATGACTCTGGGAGCACACAGGAAGAGAGAGAGATGGGGATCTTCCCTTCGTCACATTATAATGGCTATGTGGGTCTGCTGGCTTGTGGCAACAACAACCTGGTTGACCAGGCACTGTGATCTCAAACCGTAATTTGAGAGTAAAACTCAGGAAAGCAATCAGAGATGTGTATCAGAATCTGTGTCCAGACCTGTTAGTGAAGGTGTTGTATCCTAGCCTCTGGCTGCCTCACCTCTCCATCCCTGCACAAATACTCTTAAATCACACAATAACGTGTACGTTTGTTAGGGGTATACCTGTGACCGGTTTCAAGTGTTTAACTACTCCCACAGCCTGACTTGGGCCAGGCTTTTTTTGGCGCTTGCCTGGTTAATAATACTGTTGTTGTTAGCGGCCTGCATATTGAAGGAGGAATGGATGACAGAAGGAAGGAAGGATGAAACGTACGTAAATACACAAAGGAACAGGGGACGAAAGAAGGAGAGACGACAAATGAGGAAGGATAGCGGAAGAAAAAGGATATTTACTGGACGGTATAGGGAACTGGGAAGGCAAAAATGAATGAAAGGAAGGCAGAAGAAGGAAGGAGGAAGGGCAAACAAAGCTCACCCCTAAATCAACAAGAACCAGGTGGGAGTAAAGTCTGGGGGAGGGGAGAGCCAGGCCTGGGGGAGGGGAGAGCCAGGTCTGGGGGAGGGGAGAGCCAGGTCTGGGGGAGGGGAGAGCCAGGTCTGGGGGAGGGGAGGGAGAGAGATCGTGTAGGGATTATTGGACGGAACATTGTAATTAGATCCTGGTAGAGGCGAGAGAGTGAAGCAAAATCTATGAATTATAGAACAGAGAGAGAGAGAGGTACCATTAGGTAACCCATTCCCAGCCTCCAGGTACTCACAGGTATCCTTTTTTCTCAGTCTCCAGGTATCCCTCTTTTTCAGTCTCCAGATATATTTCTCAGACTCCAGGTATCCCTCTTGTTCAGTCTCCAGGTATATTTATCAGACTCCAGGTATCCCTCTGTCTCAGTCTCCAGGTATCCCTATTTCTCAGTCTCCAGGTATACCTTTCCTAGTCTCCAAGTATCCCTTTCCTAGTCTCCAGGTATCCCTTTCATAGTCTCCAGGTATCCCTTTATTAGTCTCCAGGTAGCCTTTCCTTTGTGTGTTTTCACATGTAGGTGCGTAAGTATACATGTGTGTATGTCATCCATGTGTCCGCGTGCATCTCTTCACACGTGTCCCTGTATTGCGACCCCTGAATGGGTCACAATGTATATAATGTACATTACCTGTTCATATAATTTTATATTGCTTATATTTGCGATATTAGCTATATCGTAAATATATCGCTTTATATTATTATTTGACTTAGTTATATTATTAGGTAGGATGTAACATTTTTATATTATTCAGTGCTCATAGTTTAAGTGTTAAGTAGCTGACTGCGTTGTTTAACTACTGTAGTTTTCACTTCGCTTGTTTTGCTGCCGGCTTCTGTGTTGCTGGGCAGCAGCAGTCCACGGAAAGTCACGTGATCAGGGTGGGTTGATCACACCTCACCTGGAGAGAGAGTCGAGCTGGCCTGCGCTAGCTATTGTCTGTTTGACCTGCCTTCCAACAAGATGGCCTCTCCAACTCTCCCTTGATGGCCCTTGTTGGAAGATCGTCTCTGTCGTTTTCTTGTTGTTGGTTCTGTGTAACTCTGTTCACAGAACATTGCCTAGACTTAGTGATTTTCGACGTTGTACTGAGGTTGTGTGTCGCATAGACACTCTGAGCAACTCAGGTCCTGAGCTGTAGCTTCTGACCTAATTTGTACTGGTATCTGTGTACTGTCACAGTCGGGGATATTCTAATGCTGAACTTAGATTCAATAGTATGGGAGTTTTGTGACTCTTGTGGAGGATCTGCAGATGTTCCCTACTTAGTGTCGTTATATTATCTCCTTGTTCCTGATTCTGTGTCGCTGTTGCTTATTATATTGTTGTTCGGCTTATCAGTCGTTTTATTGTTCAAGCAAGCTGTTCTGATTGCCAGGTTGGTCAAGAAGTTAGTTTATGTGAGGACTTTTAGTCAGTCACAGGTTAAGTCTAGTCGAGTCTTAAGACATAGCGAACTACTTAGAGCACTTACACACATACACACAAACTTGTATATATTTGTATTATGTTATTAAATGCTAACAATGTACCAGACGGTACTTAAAAGCCATTAAGATGTGATATGAGCCTTCAGCACAATACTACTGTACACGAGAAAAGTGTATCAACTTGTATCATATATTATATTCAATTGATTACTTTAATTTACTTTGATAATATACGCCTAGACAACTTTGTTATTAATAAACTTATTAAATGTTAATTTCTTTAGTTAGTAGCCTACCAGTTGTAATCCTGAAGCACTATTGAATCTTACTAAATTCTAGTGGATAATTGGACCAGGATACTGACTACGTGTTACAAAACCCAGTAACAGGCTGGATGCTAGAAGGGCAGTTCTTTCTTGTATTCACTGGAGAGCTCTATCATTATTAGATATCGCGTTTTTTGTAACACCGTGTATGTGTGAATGTTTGTAGGTGTCAGTGTGTGCAGGCAGGAGGTATGTGTACACACAGGTGTGTGTGTGTACAAGTTCGTGAGTAGCGTCCACAGTTTGCATGTCTTGCGAGGCTATATAATGTACACGGCTCGTACGGGTTTATAATTTATATCTATGCTTGTTCAAGAATAGTGTGTGTACTCACCTAGTTGTGGTTGCAAAGGTCGAGTCACAGCTCCTGGCCCCGCCTCTTCACTGATCGCTACTAGGTGTGTGTGTGTGTGTGTGTGTGTGTGTGTGTGTGCGTGTGTGTGTGTGTGTGTGTGTGTGTGTGTGTGTGTGTGTGTGCGTGTGTACTTGCTGAGTTGTGCTCATCGGTATCACTGATTTCTGAGGTCTGGAGTGTGGAAGAGAGGGCTGGAGTGTGAAAGAGAGGGCTGGAGTGTGGAAGAGAGGACTGAAGTGTGGAAGAGAGGGCTGGAGTGTGGAAGAGAGGGCTGGAGTTTGAAAGAGAGGACTGGAGTGTGGAAGAGAGGACTGAAGTGTGGAAGAGAGGGCTGGAGTGTGGAAGAGAGGGCTGGAGTGTGAAAGAGAGGGCTGGAGTGTGGAAGAGAGGGCTGGAGTGTGAAAGAGAGGGCTGGAGTGTGAAAGAGAGGGCTGGAGTGTGAAAGAGAGGGCTGGAGTGTGGAAGAGAGGGCTGGAGTGTGGAAGAGAGGGCTGGAGTGTGGAAGAGAGGGCTGGAGTGTGAAAGAGAGGACTGAAGTGTGGAAGAGAGGGCTGGAGTGTGGAAGAGAGGGCTGGAGTGTGAAAGAGAGGGCTGGAGTGTGGAAGAGAGGGCTGGAGTGTGAAAGAGAGGGCTGGAGTGTGAAAGAGAGGGCTGGAGTGTGAAAGAGAGGGCTGGAGTGTGGAAGAGAGGGCTGGAGTGTGGAAGAGAGGGCTGGAGTGTGGAAGAGAGGGCATGTGTGGAAGAGAGGGCTGGAGTGTGAAAGAGAGGGCTGGAGTGTGGAAGAGAGGGCTGGAGTGTGGAAGAGAGGGCTGGAGTGTGAAAGAGAGGGCTGGAGTGTGGAAGAGAGGGCATGAGTGTGGAAGAGAGGGCTGGAGTGTGGAAGAGAGGGCTGGAGTGTGGAAGAGAGGGCTGGAGTGTGAAAGAGAGGGCTGGAGTGTGGAAGAGAGGGCTGGAGTGTGGAAGAGAGGGCTGGAGTGTGGAAGAGAGGGCTGGAGTGTGAAAGAGAGGGCTGGAGTGTGGAAGAGAGGGCATGAGTGTAGAAGAGAGGGCTGGAGTGTGGAAGAGAGGGTTGGAGTGTGGAAGAGAGGGCTGGAGTGTGAAAGAGAGGGCTGGAGTGTTGAAGAGAGGGCATGAGTGTGGAAGAGAGGGCTGGAGTGTGGAAGAGAGGGCTGGAGTGTGGAAGAGAGGGCATGAGTGTGGAAGAGAGGGCATGAGTGTGGAAGAGAGGGCTGGAGTGTGGAAGAGAGGGCTGGAGTGTGGAAGAGAGGGCTGGAGTGTGGAAGAGAGGGCTGGAGTGTGAAAGAGAGGGCTGGAGTGTGGAAGAGAGGGCTGGAGTGTGAAAGAGAGGGCTGGAGTGTGGAAGAGAGGGCTGGAGTGTGGAAGAGAGGGCTGGAGTGTGGAAGAGAGGGCTGGAGTGTGGAAGAGAGGGCTGGAGTGTGGAAGAGAGGGCTGGAGTGTGGAAGAGAGGGCTGGAGTGTGGAAGAGAGGGCTGGAGTGTGGAAGAGGGCTGGAGCGTGGAAGAGAGGGCTGGAGTGTGGAAGAGAGGGCTGGAGTGTGGAAGAGATGGCTGGAGTGTGAAAGAGAGGGCTGGAGTGTGGAAGAGAGGGCTGGAGTGTGGAAGAGAGGGCTGGAGTGTGAAAGAGAGGGCTGGAGTGTGGAAGAGAGGGCTGAAGTGTGGAAGAGAGGGCTGGAGCGTGGAAGAGAGGGCTGGAGTGTGAAAGAGAGGGCTGGAGTGTGGAAGAGAGGTCTGGAGTGTGGAAGAGAGGGCTGGAGTGTGGAAGAGAGGGCAGGAGTGTGGAAGAGAGGGCTGGAGTGTGGAAGAGAGGGCTGGAGTGTGGAAGAGAGGGCTGGAGTGTGGAAGAGAGGGCTGGAGTGTGAAAGAGAGGGCTGGAGTGTGGAAGAGATGGCAGGAGTGTGGAAGAGAGGGCTGGAGTGTGGAAGAGAGGGCTGGAGTGTGGAAGAGAGGGCAGGGCTGGAAGAGAGGGCTGGAGTGTGGAAGAGAGAGGGTGTGGAAGAGAGGGCTGTGGAAGAGAGGGCTGGAGTGTGGAAGAGAGGGCTGGAGTGTGGAAGAGAGGGCAGGAGTGTGGAAGAGAGGGCAGGAGTGTGGAAGAGAGGGCATGTGTGGAAGAGAGGGCTGGAGTGTGGAAGAGAGGGCAGGAGTGTGGAAGAGAGGGCAGGAGTGTGGAAGAGAGGGCTGGAGTGTGAAAGAGAGGGCAGGAGTGTGGAAGAGAAGGCAGGAGTGTGGAAGAGAGGGCAGGAGTGTGGAAGAGAGGGCAGGAGTGTGGAAGAGAGGGCTGGAGTGTGGAAGAGAGGGCTGGAGTGTGGAAGAGAGGGCTGGAGTGTGGAAGAGAGGGCAGGAGTGTGGAAGAGAGGGCATGTGTGGAAGAGAGGGCTGAGTGTGGAAGAGAGGGCAGGAGTGTGGAAGAGAGGGCTGGAGTGTGGAAGAGTGGCCTGGAGTGTGGAAGAGAGGGCAGGAGTGTGGAAGAGAGGGCTGGAGTGTGAAGAGAGGGCAGGAGTGTGGAAGAGAGGGCTGGAGTGTGAAGAGAGGGCTTGAGTGTGGAAGAGAGGGCTGGAGTGTGGAAGAGTGGGCTGGAGTGTGAAAGAGAGGGCTGGAGTGTGGAAGAGAGGGCATGAGTGTAGAAGAGAGGGCTGGAGTGTGGAAGAGAGGGCAGGAGTGTGGAAGAGAGGGCTGTGTGGAAGAGAGGGCTGGAGTGTGAAAGAGAGGGCAGGAGTGTGGAAGAGAGGGCTGGAGTGTGGAAGAGAGGGCTGGAGTGTGGAAGAGAGGGCTGGAGTGTGGAAGAGAGGGCTGGAGTGTGGAAGAGAGGGCTGGAGTGTGGAAGAGAGGGCTGGAGTGTGGAAGAGAGGGCTGGAGTGTGAAAGAGAGGGCTGGAGTGTGGAAGAGAGGGCTGGAGTGTGGAAGAGAGGGCTGGAGTGTGGAAGTGGGCTGGAGTGTGGAAGAGAGGGCTGGAGTGTGGAAGAGAGGGCTGGAGTGTGAAAGAGAGGGCTGGAGTGTGGAAGAGAGGGCTGGAGTGTGGAAGAGAGGGCTGGAGTGTGGAAGAGAGGGCTGGAGTGTGGAAGAGAGGGCTGGAGTGTGGAAGAGAGGGCTGGAGTGTGGAAGAGAGGGCTGGAGTGTGGAAGAGAGGGCTGGAGTGTGGAAGAGAGGGCTGGAGTGTGGAAGAGAGGGCTGGAGTGTGGAAGAGAGGGCTGGAGTGTGGAAGAGAGGGCTGGAGTGTGGAAGAGAGGGCTGGAGTGTGGAAGAGAGGTCTGGAGTGTGGAAGAGGGGCTGGAGTGTGGAAGAGAGGGCTGGAGTGTGGAAGAGAGGGCTGGAGTGTGGAAGAGAGGGCTGGAGTGTGGAAGAGAGGGCTGGAGTGTGGAAGAGAGGGCTGGAGTGTGGAAGAGAGGGCTGGAGTGTTTAAGAGAGGGCTGGAGTGTGGAAGAGAGGGCTGGAGTGTGGAAGAGAGGGCTGGAGTGTGGAAGAGAGGGCTGGAGTGTGGAAGAGAGGGCAGGAGTGTGGAAGAGAGGGCTGGAGTGTGGAAGAGAGGGCTGGAGTGTGGAAGAGAGGGCAGGAGTGTGGAAGAGAGGGCTGGAGTGTGGAAGAGAGGGCTGGAGTGTGGAAGAGAGGGGTCACTATGGTAGATGGAACACTAAGGTCAGACAGACGTGTCAGCCTCAGAAAAAAGAACACTTTGACAGACAATCATTCATCATCAGTCTCTCTCCCACCTTCCTCTTCTCCCCTCTTCTCCCCTCTCTCCCCCACCTTCCTCTTCTCCCCTCTCTCCCCACCTTCCTCTTCTCCCCTCTCTCCCCACCTTCCTCTTCTCCCCTCTCTCCCCCACATTCCTCTTCTCCCCTCTCTTCCCACTTTCCTTTTCTCCCCTCTCTCCCCCACCTTCCTCTTCTCCCCTCTCTCCCCCACCTTCCTCTTCTCCCCTCACTCTCCCACCTTCCTCCCTCACTCTCCCACCTTCCTCCCGCACTCTCCCACCTTGCTCCCTCACTCTCCCACCTTGCTCGCTCACTCTCCCACCTTCCTCCCTCACTCTCCCACCTTCCTCCCTCACTTTCCCACCTTCCTCCCTCACTCTCACACCTTCCTCCCGCACTCTCCCACCTTGCTCCCGCACTCTCCCACCTTACTCCCCTCCTTCCCTCTCCCACCTTCCTCCCCTCCTTCTGCACTCTCCCACCTTCCTCCCCTTCTTCCCACCTTGCTCGCTCACTCTCCCACCTTCCTCCCCTTCTTCACTCTCCCACCTTCCTCCCCTCCCCTCACTCTCCCACCTTCCTCCCCTCCCCTCACTCTCCCACCTTCCTCGCCTCACTCTCCCACCTTCCTCCCCTTCTTCACTTCACCTTCTCCCCTCCCCCTCACCTTCCTCCCCTCCCCTTCTCCCACTTCTCCCCTCCCCTCACCTTCCTCGCCTCACTCTCCCACCTTCCTCCCCTTCTTCACTCTCCCACCTTCCTCCCCTCCCTCACTCTCCCACCTTCCTCCCCTCCTTCACTCTCCCACCTTGCTCCCCTCCCCTCACTCTCCCACCTTCCTCCCCTTCTTCACTCTCCCACCTTCCTCCCCTTCTTCACTCTCCCACCTTCCTCCCCTCCTTCACTCTCCCACCTTGCTCCCCTCCTTCACTCTCCCACTCTCCCACCTTCCTCTCCCTTCTTCACTCTCCCACCTTCCTCCCCTCCCCTCACCTTCTCCCCTCCCTTCCTCCCCTCCTTCACTCTCCCACCTTGCTCCCCTCCCCTCACTCTCCCACCTTCCTCCCCTCCTTCACTCTCCCACCTCTCCCACCTTCCTCCCCTTCTTCACTCTCCCACCTTCCTCCCCTCCCCTCACTCTCCCACCTTCCTCCCCTCCTTCACTCTCCCACCTTCCTCCCCTCCCCTCACTCTCCCACCTTCCTTCCCTCCTTCACTCTCCCACCTTCCTCCCCTCCTTCACTCTCCCACCTTCCTCCCCTTCTTCACTCTCCCACCTTCCTCCCCTCCCCTCACTCTCCCACCTTCCTCGCCTCACTCTCCCACCTTCCTCCCCTTCTTCACTCTCCCACCTTCCTCCCCTCCTTCCCTCTCCCATTACTTTATCTCCCACTATCTTCATTCCCTAATTCATTGCATGATATTCTCCTTATTGTTGTTGTTGATGCTTCTTATTTTTGTATTCATTCCCTCGTTTATTTCTTTTCCTTCATTTACTCTCCATTCTTCTCTTTATATATATATATATATATATATATATATATATATATATATATATATATATATATATATATATATATATATATATATATATCTATTATTATTATTATATATATATATATATGTCGTGCCGAATAGGCAGAACTTGCGATCTTGGCTTAAATAGCAACGCTCATTTTGCCATATAGGACAAGTGAAAATTTGTGTATGCAATAATTTCGCCAAAATCATTCTGAACTTAACGAAAAAAATATATTTCACTGTCTTTGTTTAGTATTAAATTACTGTAAACAAATCTAAAATATATTTAGTTGGGTTAGGCTAAAATAAATTGTTCTTGTTATAATAAGGTTAGGTAAGTTTTCTAAGATTCTTTTGGAGCAAAATTAAATTTTTTTACATTAAAGTTAATGAAAAAAATATATCTTTAAACGTATAAGAGAAAATTTTAGAAAGAACTTAATTTTAAATGAGTTCTTGCTAATTGACCAGTTTTACATATTCGGCACGACATATATATCTATCTATATATATATATATATATATATATATATATATATATGTATATATATCTTCTTCTTCTTCTTCTTATTATTATTGTCATTATTAATTTTGAGTTGTTAGTAATGATGGGAGTCGAGCTTCGCTACTCAGGACTCCGGCAAAATTAATTAATAAATATTAGGAAAGGTCAGAGTGGCGGTGGTGTTGAAGGTCATGTTGTTCCCATCCCAGTCTTCTCTTCTTACCCCTCTTCTCTCTCTCTCTCTCTCTCTCTCTCTCTCTCTCTCTCTCTCTCTCTCTCTCTCTCTCTCTCTCTCTCTCTCTCTCTCTCTCTCTCTCTCTCTTTCTCTCTCTCTCCCCTGCAGCAGAGAGTTACTCACTCCCGGCACAAAGCAACAGTGAAAAATAAAGGTGTGAGAGTGAGTGCAGTCGCTGACACTCGCAGCAACCTAACACAGACCTCAGCAACACTCTGTGTCACTCCTGGGAAATTGTCACTCTGGGACGATTCTCTGACAGCTGAGGATATGGCACACCAACCTTACTAATGGCCTCCTGCTTGCATGGTCTCCTGCTTGTATGGACTCCTGCTTGTATGGGCTCCTTGTTGTATGGACTCCTGCTTGTATGGACTCCTGCGTGTATGGACTCCTGCTTGTATGGACTCCTGCTTGTATGGGCTCCTTGTTGTATGGACTCCTGCTTGTATGGACTCCTGCGTGTATGGGCTCCTGCTTGCATGGGCTCCTGCTTGTATGGACTCCTGCTTGTATGGACTTCTGCTTATATGAACTCCTGCTTGTATAGACTCCTATTTGTATGGATTCCTGCATGTATGGACTCCTGCTTGTATGGGCTCCTGCTTGTATGGACTCCTGCTTGTATGGAGTCCTGCTTGTATGGACTCCTGCTTGTATGGGCTCCTGCTTGTATGGACTCCTGCTTGTATGGAGTCCTGCTTGTATGGACTCCTGCTTGTATGGGCTCCTGCTTGTATGGACTCCTGCTTGTATGGACTCCTGCTTGTATGGACTCCTGTTTGCATGGGCTCCTGCTTGTAGGGACTCCTGCTTGTATGGATTCTTGTTTGTAAGAACTCTTGCTTGTATGGATTATTCCTTGTATGGATTCATGTTACTCGCCATACTTGCTTCCAGCAGCAGCAGCCTGGTTGACCAGGCAAGCACCAGACGAGCCTGGCCCATGGCTGGGCTCAGAGAATAGAGAAAGTCTCGAAATTCTTCAAAGGTATATCAAAGGTAAGTTGGAGTGTGTCATTGACTGTGACTCAGGAGAGGCTAAAACTAATTCTGTTAACTCTTGAAAAATATTGGGACATAATCCTAGCGTACAAAATACTCAGTTTATGAAGTAGAGGAAATGGACTGGCTCTCTTGATTCGAGGAGAAGGAGCAAGGTATATATTAGGAAAACTTGATAAATGAGACAATTGTGCAACATTTCGGTATATTCTGGAAACGTTTCGCCAGGCAGTGACTTCTTCAGTCATATGCGGAGAAAGGTGGAAGATAAGGAGTTTGAGGTAATCATTCCCTGAGCAACCTGGAGTCTGTGTGTTCAATCTATTTATCTAAATCATTTATTCAAGAGTAAATATGATCAGAAATTGGAGAATCGATAAATCAAATCTATGTAAGGTAAGAAATGGGACCAGGAGCTGCGAATGTACGTGCCGAGCATAGCTGTTCTCCTGTAGCTACAAATAGTTAATAAGACAGTAATTCATCTGGTCGTAGAGGGAGAGAAGGAAGAACCACCAGAGAACAAACTCGCCATCGCAGCTCCGTCTTCAATTCAGGTCGATCGAAATTTAATCTCGAGTTTCCATGGTTCATCAGTGACTGGCCAGTGTCAGTGTAGCAGTGACTGGCCAGTGTCAGTGCAGCAGTGACTGGCCAGTGTCAGTGCAGCAGTGACTGGCCAGTGTCAGTGTAGCAGTGACTGGCCAGTGTCAGTGCAGCAGTGACTGGCCAGTGTCAGTGTAGCAGTGACTGGCCAGTGTCAGTGCAGCAGTGACTGGCCAGTGTCAGTGTAGCAGTGACTGGCCAGTGTCAGTGCAGCAGTGACTGGCCAGTGTCAGTGTAGCAGTGACTGGCCAGTGTCAGTGTAGCAGTGACTGGCCAGTGTCAGTGTAGCAGTGACTGGCCAGTGTCAGTGCAGCAGTGACTGGCCAGTGTCAGTGTAGCAGTGACTGGCCAGTGGCAGTGCAGCAGTGACTGGCCAGTGCAGCAGTGACTGGCCAGTGTCAGTGTAGCAGTGACTGGTCAGTGTCAGTATAGCAGCGACTGGCCAGTGTCAGTGAATGCAGCAGTGACTGGCCAGTGTCAGTGTAGCAGTGACTGGCCAGTGTCAGTGCAGCAGTGACTGGCCAGTGTCAGTGCAGCAGTGACTGGCCAGTGTCAGTGTAGCAGTGACTGGCCAGTGTCAGTGTAGCAGTGACTGGCCAGTGTCAGTGTAGCAGTGACTGGCCAGTGTCAGTGTAGCAGTGACTGGCCAGTGTCAGTGCAGCAGTGACTGGCCAGTGTCAGTGCAGCAGTGACTGGCCAGTGTCAGTGTAGCAGTGACTGGCCAGTGTCAGTGCAGCAGTGACTGGCCAGTATCAGTGCAGCAGTGACTGGCCAGTGTCAGTGCAGCAGTGACTGGCCAGTGTCAGTGTAGCAGTGACTGGCCAGTGTCAGTGCAGCAGTGACTGGCCAGTGTCAGTGTAGCCGTGACTGGCCAGTGTCAGTGC
>NC_091354.1:2158065-2188065 GCF_038502225.1 Cherax quadricarinatus
TAGGTGTCATACTGCACATATAAGTCTGTGATAGGTGTCATACTGCTCATGCAAGTCTGTGGTAGGTGTCATACTGCACATGCAAGTCTGTGGTAGGTATCATACTGCACATACAAGTCTGTGGTAGGTATCATACTGCACATACAAGTCTGTGGTAGATGTCATACTGCACATATAAGTCTGTGGTAGGTATCATACTGCACGTACAAGTCTGTGGTAGGTGTCATACTGCACATACAAGTCTGTGGTAGATGTCATACTGCACATATAAGTCTGTGGTAGGTATCATACTGCACATACAAGTCTGTGGTAGGTATCATACTGCACATACAAGTCTGTGGTAGATGTCATACTGCACATACAAGTCTGTGGTAGGTGTCATACTGCACATGCAAGTCTGTGGTATCATACTGCACATACAAGTCTGTGATAGGTGTCATACTGTATATATAAGTCTGTGGTAGGTATCATACTGCACATACAAGTCTGTGGTAGGTGTCATACTGCACATGCAAGTCTGTGGTAGGTATCATACTGCACATACAAGTCTGTGGTAGGTGTCATACTGCACATGCAAGTCTGTGGTAGGTGTCATACTGCACATACAAGTCTGTGGTAGGTGTCATACTGCACATACAAGTCTGTGGTAGGTGTCATACTGCACATACAAGTCTGTGGTAGGTGTCATACTGCACATGCAAGTCTGTGGTGGGTATCATACTGCACATATAAGTCTGTGGTAGGTGTCATACTACACATGCAAATCTGTGGTAGGTGCCATACTGCACATGTAAGTCTGTGGTAGGTGTCATACTGCACATGCAAGTCTGTGGTAGGTATCATACTGCACATGCAAGTCTGTGGTAGGTGTCATACTGCACATGCAAGTCTGTGGTAGGTATCATACTGCACATACAAGTCTGTGGTAGGTGTCATACTGCACATGCAAGTCTGTAGTAGGTGTCATTATCATGTGGGAGTTCGACACGTGGATTAGGTAAAGAAATACTCACGTAGGCTGGTAGTACGTATAATTACAGACAAGGTGAGTAGCGCCCTTACAGCCGTGACCTATCTGCTCACTCTCCTAATACTGACTGACTGGCCGCCCACAGTACCCATATGTGAGAGGGTCTTTGAATACTGCCAGGTCAGCGCAATATGAGTTCAGACAGTGACTCAGGCAGAGACGGTTGGTCGTGAGTCAACTGGCACAGTGGTTACTGGTAACTGGTTACTACTACTGAGATCATACTGCACATATAAGTATGTGGTAGGTGTCATACTACACATGCAAGTCTGTGGTAGGTGCCATACTGCACATGTAAGTCTGTGGTAGGTGTCATATTGCACATACAAGTCTGTGGTAGGTATCATACTGCACATGCAAGTCTGTGGTAGGTGTCATACTGCACATGCAAGTCTGTGGTAGGTGTCATACTACACGCAAGTCTGTGGTAGGTGTCATACTGCACATGCAAGTCTGTGGTAGGTATCATACTGCAAATGTAAGTCTGTGGTATGTCATACTGTACATGCAAGTCTGTGGTAGGTATCATACTGCACATATAAGTCTGTGGTAGGTGTCATACTGCACATGCAAGTCTGTGGTCGGTATCATACTGCACATATAAGTCTGTGGTAGGTGTCATACTGCACATATGAGTCTGTGGTAAGTGTCATACTGCAAATAAAAGTCTGTGGTAGGTATCATACTGCACATATAAGTCTGTGGTAGGAGTCATACTGCACATACAAGTCTGTGGTAGGTATCATACTGCAGAAGTCTGTGGTAGGTATGATACTACACACACAAGTCTTTGGAAGGTATAATACTGCACATACAAGTCTGTGGAAAGTATAATACTATACATACAAGTCTGTGGAAAGTATAATACTATACATACAAGTCTGTGGAAAGTATAATACTATACATACAAGTCTGTGGAAAGTATAATACTGCACATACAAGTCTGTGGAAAGTATAATACTATACATACAAGTCTGTGGAAAGTATAATACTATACATACAAGTCTGTGGAAAGTATAATACTATACATACAAGTCTGTGGAAAGTATAATACTATACATACAAGTCTGTGGAAAGTATAATACTATACATACAAGTCTGTGGAAAGTATAATACTGCACATACAAGTCTGTGGAAAGTATAATACTATACATACAAGTCTGTGGAAAGTATAATACTATACATACAAGTCTGTGGAAAGTATAATACTATACATACAAGTCTGTGGAAAGTATAATACTATACATACAAGTCTGTGGAAAGTATAATACTGCACATACAAGTCTGTGGAAAGTATAATACTATACATACAAGTCTGTGGAAAGTATAATACTATACATACAAGTCTGTGGAAAGTATAATACTATACATACAAGTCTGTGGAAAGTATAATACTATACATACAAGTCTGTGGAAAGTATAATACTATACATACAAGTCTGTGGAAAGTATAATACTGCACATACAAGTCTGTGGAAAGTATAATACTATACATACAAGTCTGTGGAAAGTATAATACTATACATACAAGTCTGTGGAAAGTATAATACTATACATACAAGTCTGTGGAAAGTATAATACTGCACATACAAGTCTGTGGAAGGTATAATACTGCACATACAAGTCTGTGGAAAGTATGATACTACACACACAAGTCTGTGGAAGGTATAATACTATACATACAAGTCTGTGGTAGGTATAATACTGCACATACAAGTCTGTGGAAGGTATAATACTGCACATACAAGTCTGTGGTAGGTATAATACTGCACATACAAGTCTGTGGAAGGTATAATACTGCACATACAAGTCTGTGGTAGGTATAATACTGCACATACAAGTCTGTGGAAGGTATAATACTGCACATACAAGTCTGTGGAAAGTATAATACTGCACATACAAGTCTGTGGAAAGTATAATACTATACATACAAGTCTGTGGAAAGTATAATACTATACATACAAGTCTGTGGAAAGTATAATACTGCACATACAAGTCTGTGGAAAGTATAATACTGCACATACAAGTCTGTGGAAAGTATAATACTGCACATACAAGTCTGTGGAAAGTATAATACTGCACATACAAGTCTGTGGAAAGTATAATACTATACATACAAGTCTGTGGAAAGTATAATACTGCACATACAAGTCTGTGGAAAGTATAATACTGCACATACAAGTCTGTGGAAGGTATAATACTGCACATACAAGTCTGTGGAAGGTATAATACTGCACATACAAGTCTGTGGTAGGTATAATACTATACATACAAGTCTGAATATTCATCTTTATTTTTAGGGGGGTGTTTAAAGTCTTGTAAAATGATAGATATGTTTTCCAGAGTAATCTTGCTATGATTGTGTTTATCTCGTCTCAAACTTAACCTTGATCATATTAACCTAATGTGATTTACTTAAATTTTTCTTAGCTCAGTTTTATACCTTCCTCGTTATTCTTATTGGACAATAACATTTCAGTCAGACAACATTTCGGTCTATAAAGAGCTTTATTGAGTTTACGCAGTGCGAAACGTAGTCCCAATAAAAGTTTCCTCGTCACTGCGTGTTTTAACAATCGTTGGCAGTACGACATTTCGATCCAAAACTACTGTTGGTTTTTAAGTCAGTGTAACAAGATGTGCCTCACAGGATATGTATGCACACTGAGAAGCGTATTTCTATCAGTATATACAAGTATACACTGAAAGTTTACTTTATTCCCTATTTTAGGAACTGAAGTATTCCTGTCTTGTGGTGAAAAATAACTTACGTGCAGCTTTCATGACACTAGTGTAGTCGACAGGCTTCAAACCCCATTAACCTGACCATCTACCTTATAATGCGCGGGTGAAGCAGTGCCCAGGGCAAGCGGACGGTACGCCATTTGGGAGGTGCACGTGTGTAGTGTACGTGATGTTTACGTCCGTAGTTACGAGGTACGAACCGGTGTACTCATGGGGATGCACACAGGAAAGCGCCCATTGTGCCAGGTTGAGGACAATACATCCTTGAGTTTCGACTTTATTAGAGGAATGGATTGTTTGTGAGGACAGTGAAGGGGGAGCATCCCACTGAGGAAGTGTTGCTGATAATAGATTGGATCAGATGGATGAACCGAAAAGTAGTGGAAAAGACTTCGCAATGACACATTTATTACCACGTTTCGTTCAGGACAGGAGTTTATCAAGTATATATTTAATAAGTCCAGTTCTAGGCGAGGCACCAACAGAGATTTCAATGTAAATAGTGTTTTTTTTTCTTTTTCATTATAGATCAAAGTTGGTGGTTGAAAGAGGTAACTATGTGGTAAGAAGTTTTTTCTAGGGCATAACATCTTCAGTCTCTTCTCTGCTACTCTTCTTGCTTCTTAGTTTCTTCCCTCTTACCCCGTCCTCCAGTCTGTTTCTTCCCTCTTACCCCGTCCTCCAGCCTCGTTCTTCCCTCTTACCCCGTCCTCCAGCCTCGTTTTTCCCTCTTACCCCGTCCTCCAGTCTGTTTCTTCCCTCTTACCCCGTCCTCCAGCCTGTTTCTTCCCTCTTACCCCGTCCTCCAGCCTGTTTCTTCCCTCTTAACCCGTCCTCCAGCCTCGTTCTTCCCTCTTGCCCCGTCCTCCAGCCTGTTTCTTTCCTCTTACCCCGTCCTCCAGCCTGTTTCTTCCCTCTTACCCAGTCCTCCAGCCTGTTTCTTTCCTCTTAACCCGTCCTCCAGCCTGCTTCTTCCCTCTTACCCCGTCCTCCAGCCTGTTTCTTCCCTCTTACCCCGTCTTCCAGCCTGCTTCTTCCCTCTTACCCCGTCCTCCAGCCTGTTTCTTCCCTCTTACCCCGTCCTCCAGCCTGTTTCTTCCCTCTTACCCCGTCCTCCAGCCTGCTTCTTCCCTCTTACCCCGTCCTCCAGCCTGCTTCTTCCCTCTTACCCCGTCCTCCAGCCTACTTCTTCCCTCTTACCCCGTCCTCCAGCCTACTTCTTCCCTCTTACCCCGTCCTCCAGCCTGCTTCTTCCCTCTTACCCCGTCCTCCAGCCTGCTTCTTCCCTCTTACCCCGTCCTCCAGCCTACTTCTTCCCTCTTACCCTCCTTCCTCCATACTCCTATAATATTTAAACACTAGTCGTGAAACTGTGAGCCTTTCACTTGTTCTCTGCTACGTTTCTTGTTGTTCCAGTTCTCTGGCTACCACTGTCGATGTTACTACAACCACTGTTGTTGTCGCATTGTCACCTCCACCACAACTCCAGACTACCTTCAACACCAACACCAATACTGCACCAACTAACAAGTCTCAACATCACCAACAGTAATAATGCCCCCCAACAACAGTATTGCCAACTATAAAAAAGAATATCACCAGGTCTGGTGATGGACAGGGTCGCGGGGGCGTTGACCCCCAGGACACCTGAAACTCTTGATCCACTGGGAAACATTACCTTTCTCTCCTTGTTTTTCTATTTCGTGCATCAGTCTCTGGCGGGGGAACCTGGTTAATGTTGTTTTGTTGTCCAGGAAGGTGCAGTCAACCCTTTCCCGTCTTTTCCTTCGGTAGGTTCATCGGCAAGATCTCCAGACTCGTCTTATTCATCAGTAGGTTCATCGGCAAGATCTCCAGACTCGTCTTATTCATCAGTAGGGTCATCGGCAAGATCTCCAGACTCGTCTTATTCATCAGTAGGTTCATCGGCAAGATCTCCAGACTCGTCTTATTCATCAGTAGGGTCATCGGCAAGATCTCCAGACTCGTCTTTTTCATCAGTAGGTTCATCGGCAAGATCTCCAGACTCGTCTTATTCATCAGTAGGTTCATCGGCAAGATCTCCAGACTCGTCTTATTCGTCAGTAGGGTCATCGGCAAGATCTCCAGACTCGTCTTATTCATCAGTAGGATCATCGGCAAGATCTCCAGACTCGTCTTATTCATCAGTAGGTTCATCGGCAAGATCTCCAGACTCGTCTTATTCATCAGTAGGGTCATCGGCAAGATCTCCAGACTCGTGAATCCATTAGTTGAGTTTCACTAATTTTTCTTCATATGTTCCAGTACATGGCAAAAGACACTTGAAAGAGCACAAACTTTATTGCAGCTACGTTTCTCCCCACGTTTCGATTCTTGAGCGAAAAATTATTGCAAAGACTTTTCATGTTTAATGTATCTTTGTCATGTACTTAATGGCTAGTTGTCTGTGCCCGGGTACTCCAGTACCCTGGTACTCCAGTACCCGGGCACTCCAGTACCAGGGTACTAGAGTACCCTTGTACTCCAGGATCTTGGTACTCCAGTACCAGGGTACTCCAGTACCAGGGTACTAGAGTACCCTTGTACTCCAGTATCTTGGTACTCCCGTAACCTGGTACTCCAGTACTCTGGTACTCCAGTACCAGGGTACTAGAGTACCCGTGTACTCCAGTAACTTGGTACTCCCGTTACCTTTGTACTCCAGTCCCCTGGTACTCCAGTACCAGGGTACTAGAGTACCCTTGTACTCCAGTATCTTGGTACTCCCGTAACCTGGTACTCCAGTACTCTGGTACTCCAGTACCAGGGTACTAGAGTGCCCTTGTACTCCAGTACCTTGGTACTCCCGTAACCTGGTACTCCAGTACCCTGGTACTCCAGTACCCTGGTACTCCAGTACCAGGGTACTAGAGTACCCTTGTACTCCAGTACCTTGGTACTCCCGTAACCTGGTACTCCAGTACCCTGGTACTCCAGTACCCTGGTACTCCAGTACCCTGGTACTCCAGTACCAGGGTACTAGAGTACCCTTGTACTCCAGTACCCTGGTACTCCAGTACCCTGGTACTCCAGTACCCGGGTACTCCAGTACCCTGGTACTCCAGTACCAGGGTACTCCAGTACCAGGGTACTAGAGTACCCTTGTACTCCAGTACCTTGGTACTCCTGTAACCTGGTACTCCAGTACCCTGGTACTCAAGTACCCTGGTACTCCAGTACCCTGGTACTCCAGTACCCTGGTACCCCAGTACCTTGGTACTCCAGTACCCTGGTTCTCCAGTACCCTGGTATTCCAGTACCTTGGTACTCCAGTACCCTGGTAATCCAGTACCCTAGTATTCCAGTACCCTAGTACTCTATTACCCTGGTACTCCAGTACCCTGGTACCCCAGTACCTTGGTACTCCAGTACCCTGGTTCTCCAGTACCCTGGTATTCCAGTACCTTGGTACTCCAGTACCCTGGTAATCCAGTACCCTAATAATCCAGTGCCCTAGTACTCCATTACCCTGGTACATCAGTATATTGGTACTCCAGTACCCTGGTACTCCAATACCCTGGTACTCCAGTGCCCTAGTACTCCAGTACCCTGGTACTCCAGTACTCTGGTACTCCAGTACCCTGGTACTCCACTACCCTGGTACTTCAGTACTCCAGTACCCTGGTACTTCAGTACCTTGGTACTCCAGCGCCCTAGTACTCCATTACCCTGGTACATCAGTATATTGGTACTCCAGTACCCTGGTACTCCAGTACCCGGGCACTCCAGTACCAGGGTACTAGAGTACCCTTGTACTCCAGTATCTTGGTACTCCCGTAACCTGGTACTCCAGTACCAGGGTACTAGAGTACCCTTGTACTCCAGTATCTTGGTACTCCCGTAACCTGGTACTCCAGTACTCTGGTACTCCAGTACCAGGGTACTAGAGTACCCTTGTACTCCAGTACCTTGGTACTCCCGTAACCTTTGTACTCCAGTACCCTGGTACTCCAGTACCAGGGTACTAGAGTACCCTTGTACTCCAGTATCTTGGTACTCCCGTAACCTGGTACTCCAGTACTCTGGTACTCCAGTACCAGGGTACTAGAGTGCCCTTGTACTCCAGTACCTTGGTACTCCCGTAACCTGGTACTCCAGTACCCTGGTACTCCAGTACCCTGGTACTCCAGTACCAGGGTACTAGAGTACCCTTGTACTCCAGTACCTTGGTACTCCCGTAACCTGGTACTCCAGTACCCGGGTACTCCAGTACCAGGGTACTCCAGTACCAGGGTACTCCAGTACCAGGGTACTCCAGTACCCTGGTACTCCAGTACCCGGGCACTCCAGTACCCGGGCACTCCAGTACCCGGGCACTCCAGTACCCGGGCACTCCAGTACCCGGGTACTCCAGTACCAGGGTACTAGAGTACCCTTGTACTCCAGTACCTTGGTACTCCCGTAACCTGGTACTCCAGTACCCTGGTACTCCAGTACCTTGGTTCTCAAGTACCCTGGTACTTCAGTACCTTGGTACTCCAGTATCCTGGTACTTCAGTACTCCAGTACCCTGTTACTCCAGTACCTTGGTACTCCAGTACCCTGGTAATCCAGTACCCTAGTATTCCAGTACCCTAGTACTCTATTACCCTGGTACTCCAGTACCCTGGTACCCCAGTACCTTGGTACTCCAGTACCCTGGTTCTCAAGTACCCTGGTATTCCAGTACCTTGGTACTCCAGTACCCTGGTAATCCAGTACCCTAATAATCCAGTGCCCTAGTACTCCATTACCCTGGTACATCAGTATATTGGTACTCCAGTACCCTGGTACTCCAATACCCTGGTACTCCAGTGCCCTAGTACTCCAGTACCCTGGTGCTCCAGTACTCTGGTACTTCAGTACCCTGGTACTCCACTACCCTGGTACTTCAGTACTCCAGTACCCTGGTACTTCAGTACCTTGGTACTCCAGCGCCCTAGTACTCCATTACCCTGGTACATCAGTATATTGGTACTCCAGTACCCTGGTACTCCAATACCCTGGTACTCCAGTGCCCTAGTACTCCAGTACCCTTGTACTCCAGTACTCTGGTACTTCAGTACCCTGTACTCAACTACCCTGGTACTTCAGTACTCCAGTACCCTGTTACTCCAGTACCCTGGTACTCCAGTACCCTGGTACTCCAGTACTCTGTTACTCCAGTACCTTGGTACTCCAGTATCTTCCTCCTAACAGTATTCTCAGTTAGTTTGGACAGGATACATGTCAATGTTATTGGCCTTTATTTCTTTCTCTCCGTCCACTTGCTTAATATACAGACTGATGTGACCAGTTTCAAATTATCGGGTAGTTGTAGCCGTCTAACAATTTGTTGAGGATCCTCGGTGTACTGTCATAGTGTTTCTGCGAGTGTTTCAGGTCCAGTGGCGTTTGTTGTCTCACATTACTTAAGTATCTTTTGTTAATTTCGTTTTTTTGTGTGTCTTTTAGTGTGGGTTGTGTTATCCTGTGTGTGTGTGTGTGTATGCGCGCGCCTGCGTGTCTGTGTCTGTGTGTCAGTGTGTGTCTGAGTCTGTCTGTTAGTCACTTAAAGCAATATCGATTTCACTGCTGCTGCTGCTGCTGTAACCTTCAGCACTGCGCCCACAAGGTCTTAAAGGAGATGTGTGCATTGTGATTTATTGGGAAGGCAATGCCGGGGGTGTTAGTCTTAACAGCTGGCAGTAGAGAAGTTAAGCTCTTCTTCCTCGCCAGGCAGTTGCTTGAAATCCAGCTGCCGCATGTGGCTGCATGTTTCTAGCAGTCCACTGGAAGGCATACAGCTTGGAACGCTGCTACTCATGGTCTAAGATTGATACTCGTATCCCCTGACCTCTTATCATCCAGCTTCCTATGTCTTCCACTCTTTATCTGTTCTGTCTCTTATCCAGCTTTATAAACCATACCCCCGGCCGGGATTGAACCCGCGGTCATAGAGTCTCAAAACTCCAGCACGTCGCGCTAACCACTAGACCAGCTAGCCACAATAAGATTCATCCAACTAGGTATATTTCTACACCATAGGAAGGTTAGCACAGGCACCTCTGTGACCACAAATGCAAGTTTTTACAGACGAATCTCCAGCTAGCGTGGCCGTGACGAACTCTAGTTCAAGTCCCTTCACTGCCGTCAACATGACTTAAGAAATCGTAATGACACGATTGCAAATAAACCATACCCCCGGCCGGGATTGAACCCGCGGTCATAGAGTCTCAAAACTCCAGCCCGTCGCGCTAACCACTAGACCAGCTAGCCACAATAAGATTCATCCAACTAGGTATATTTCTACACCATAGGAAGGTTAGCACAGGCACCTCTGTGACCACAAATGCAAGTTTTTACAGACGAATCTCCAGCTAGCGTGGCCGTGACGAACTCTAGTTCAAGTCCCTTCACTGCCGTCAACATGACTTAAGAAATCGTAATGACACGATTGCAAATAAACCATACCCCCGGCCGGGGGTATGGTGATTTCTTAAGTCATGTTGACGGCAGTGAAGGGACTTGAACTAGAGTTCGTCACGGCCACGCTAGCTGGAGATTCGTCTGTAAAAACTTGCATTTGTGGTCACAGAGGTGCCTGTGCTAACCTTCCTATGGTGTAGAAATATACCTAGTTGGATGAATCTTATTGTGGCTAGCTGGTCTAGTGGTTAGCGCGACGGGCTGGAGTTTTGAGACTCTATGACCGCGGGTTCAATCCCGGCCGGGGGTATGGTTTATTTGCAATCGTGTCATTACGATTTCTTAAGTCATCCAGCTTTATCTTCAGCCTGGTTCCATTAGCGCTCCTTCAATAAACCCTTTCTTTAGTGTTTGATTGTAAATGTTTCTAAATATTATATTTAGTGTTACTGACGTCTCTATACAAGTTGTACTGGACACAAATGTTTGAAACATCGGAGATATCCGAGTTAGAATCTTGGAGAGCAGCGAGAATTAATTGTACAACTATTTCAGTTGGGAGGTTTAAGAACCCTAGGGTTCTAGACCCCTGTAACTGTACATACCTCCTTCCTCACTCCTCACCCCTCTCTCTCTCTCTCTCAATAATATATATATATATATATATATATATATATATATATATATATATATATATATATATATATATATATATATATATATATAAATATATATATATATATATATATATATATATGTGTGTGTGTGTGTGTGTGTGTGTGTGTGTGCGCGTGTGTGCGTGTGCGCGCACGTGTGTGTGTGTGTGTATGTATGTATATATATATATATATATATATATATATATATATATATATATATATATATATGTATATATATATATATATATATATATATACACATATATATATATATACTGGGGACATTCATCTTCAGAGAAGACAATAAACGTACCTCAGGGAAAACTCAAGGTTCTCCCCGGAGCTGTTTGAATATTTTCTTCTCCTACCACCCCCTATATTTGATATGTTATAAATGTACTTTATTAATAGACAGAATACATTGATAGAAAACACATACATGAATACATTGGTACAATATATCAGAGGTTATGAATCTCCTCCATCTCCTCCGAAGCCAGACGCGAGCCCAGTATGCAGCAAGCATTTCCCCTGTGGATGGCGACGCTGAGGCGCTGGAACATGAAAGTGGCTGCCCTTGGGTCCCTGGTGGTGTCGATGAGTCTGGAACCCAATTCTTTAAGGAAACGTGTGGCATATTTTCCCCATGATCCCAAGGTCTCTGATCCCACTGGGACAAATTGATATTGTTGGCTTATGCCCCTGTACTTGCTGATCTTGTACTCCTCCCTGTGGTCAGCAGCTCCTCCCTGTCGCCCCACACTGTGATGGATGTAGGTGTCAGCCAATGTGGACACACAGGTATAGTCCCATGCTAAGAGCTTGCCATTCTTCCAAGGGTAGATGGTGATCCCATCGGGGCGGTTTGCTGGGTTGTGGGTATTGTTGGCTGCTAGTGATCGGGGCTCCCTCTCGGCTGGACATCCAGCTGTAGCAAGGGTTCTCTTTATGATGTCGTTGACCTCATTGTGTCTTGCATGCCAGCCCTTGGTTTTGAAACAGTTAAGGCCATATAGGCCATATTGGTCGACTTGCGGTTCGTCGCAAATACACGTATATTCTGTGTGAATTGGGGTAGCAAGGCGCAGAGCCATTGCAGTACGGAGGGTCTTAGGGTCGAGGCGCGTTCCCATTGGAGGAAGTCCCCTGAGTGATGTGCACTCACAGCCTGGAGACGGGCAGTCTCCCTGTCTGATGTTTCAGCCCTGAGCATGTTGGCAAGCACCTTTTCAGCGATCGGGCCATCCCAGCTTGACTGTGAGCCCCTACTGCACTAGGGTTTGGTGCTGGAGCAGCAAGAGTCTCCCAGTTAGTGATGGCACTGGCATTGTTATGCTCCTGTATTCTTGCTGAGTCACTGAGGTTATCGGGAAGAATTTGTCTTATTAACTCGTTTGATGCTATGGAAGAGGATAGGAAAGCTGGTAGAGCAATTTGGGAGGATCTGCGTACTCCTATTCCCCCAAGCCTGACCGGGAGTGAGGCTTGCAACCACTGTCCATCTTCAAGGGAAAGATTCAATACACTCTCTAGCATGGTCTTAAGGAGTCATATTCCTTGAGTTTCGGACTGCTGAAGGCTGGGGAGCATCTCGGAAAGTAGGTAAGTTTTGGGATTGACAGGCACCTGGTGAGTACGTACATATATATATATATATATATATATATATATATATATATATATATATATATATATATATATATATATATATATATATATATATATATATATATATATATATATATATATATATATATATATATATATGCACACGCGTGCATTAAATATGGAGTTTTATAATACACTTTAATGAAATTACTTTCCTTGTGGTGCAAAGTCACGCCTCCGGAGGCTAGTGGGCACAAGGTGGTATACAGGTGGCTCACTGCTGGGCACCAGGTAGTGTACAGGTGGCTCACTGCTGGGCACCAGGTAGTGTACAGGTGGCTCACTGCTGGGCACCAGGTAGTGTACAGGTGGCTCACTGCTGGGCACCAGGTAGTGTACAGGTGGCTCACTGCTGGGCACCAGGTAGTGTTCAGGTGGCTCACTGCTGGGCACCAGGTAGTGTACAGGTGGCTCACTGCTGGGCACCAGGTAGTGTACAGGTGGCTCACTGCTGGGCACCAGGTAGTGTACAGGTGGCTCACTGCTGGGCACCAGGTAGTGTACAGGTGGCTCACTGCTGGGCACCAGGTAGTGTTCAGGTGGCTCACTGCTGGGCACCAGGTAGTGTACAGGTGACTCGGTGTACTACCTGCCTTGTTCTTCCAGAGGTTCAGATGTTCGTTGTGACAGACATGATGTATTTATCACTGTGTTCAACGTAGTCTGGATGAGTTGGTCTCCAGTCTTCGTCTTGGTACATGACTCAGTAATCTTAACCTCGGGAGCTCATCCTTGTGAGTGTATCTTGTGTGTTGTGAAGACATCCCAGGTGTTGTTTATGGATTACACACTTTGTACTGTTAATTCTGGAGTTTTTTTTACTGGCATGTAAGTTCTTTGTTAGTTTAATTCATTCCTAACTTTCATCTGAGGTTTCTTGATCTTATAAGCCAGACAATGTGTGGATGTGAGTTTGACCTGACTATGTTGCAAATGGTATAAAATACTGACAGGTTGCTGAAAACATTCCGAAACATTTCGTCTACACAGTAGGCTCCTTCAGTGGAGTACAGAAGAGTTAGAAGAAGCCTACTGTGTAGGTGAAACGTTTCATTAATACAGACACCCAGTGAGATGTTCTCCGCAGTTCAGTTTCACGGTTTTGTGTCTCCTACTACTCACTATAGCATAGTTCATGGTACTCGGTATAGTGTAGATCATGGTACTCACTATAGCATAGGTCATGGTACTCAGTATAGTGTACTTCATGGTACTCAGTATAGTGTAGGTCATGGTACACAGTATAGTGTAGGTCATGGTACACAGTATAGTGTAGGTCATGGTACTCAGTATAGTGTAGGTCATGGTACTCAGTATAGTGTAGGTCATGGTACTCAGTATAGTGTAGGTCATGGTACACAGTATAGTGTAGGTCATGGTACTCAGTATAGTGTAGGTCATGGTACTCAGTATAGTGTAGGTCATGGTACACAGTATAGTGTAGGTCATGGTACTCAGTATAGTGTAGGTCATGGTACTCAGTATAGTGTAGGTCACTATGGAGGAGAGTGATGAGGTTATCAATAATAAGGGAAAATCATCAGATGAGTACTTGAGGGTGTTTACACATCATTAAAAGCAACTGCCGTCATAAATATACGCACAAGAGAAGGTCAGGTGTTCATGTGTGTATCGCCTCAAAGAAGGTCATGGGTGGATTAAAGCAGAAATGCAGCAGCATCAACCACTCATATAAAAGGTCAGGAGAAGGTAAGTGTATTTGTACACGCGACATGCGCTTATGCAGGCTAACTCAGTGCAAAATTTTAGAGAGAGCGTGCATATATGTATGTGTGTGTGTGTGTGTGTGTGTGTGTGTGTGTGTGTGTGTGTGTGTGTGTGTGTGTGTGTGTGTGTGTGTGTGTGTGTGTGTGTGTGTGTGTGTCTTGAAAAGCTATTGGTTGCAATCTTAAGACAGCTGGTCAGGATAAACAGCCATGTGATGAACGTCAGGGTTCATGACTTGTATGAATTTGGCTTCATGTAGGCCTCTAGTTGTGTGGGGTCTGGCCACAGGTTTCTGCGTGGGTGGGTGTGGCCAGTCACATCCGTAATTGGGGTGTGGCCACAGGAAGAAATGTTTGGTTGGGTGTGGCCAAAGTCAACACTTGGATATACAATATTACAAGACTTTTATTCGGGTTATTGAAAGTATGGAAATTATTTTAAGAGAAATAGTGAGTTACAGTCACTCACTCACTGTTTCTCTCTCTCTCTCTCTCTCCCTCTCTCTCTCTCTCTCTCTCTCTCTCTCTCTCTCTCTCTCTCTCTCTCTCTCTCTCTCTCTCTCTCTCTCTCTCTCTCTCTCTCTCTCTCTCTCTCTACGTATAAAGTTATGATTTTTGGTAGTTTGCAGATTTACACTAGCTTACGTAAGAGAGATTAGATTTTGCCACCGAAGTGGCTAGTTTATTGTGCACTCCATATCCATCCTGTGGACGGTAGCGCGAGAGTATATGGATACACAAAAGGCCCAGGAACTAGGCCCCCAAATGGGTTATAGGCGTACATTTAGATTTATATCTGCAGTTCACTTATCTGTTACAAATAAAGTTAGGAAATTTGCTTAGTATATCTGGTATCTTACTTTCATTAATAAGATATCTTGACATGTCACATAGGTTATTATACTGTCTGTCTCTATATTCACCAATAAGTGGACAATTAAGCACATAGTGTTCAATACAGTGACTATATTTCTGACCATATAATTTGCATTTAGTTTGATCATCATCTGTGTCTACCAAACTGCCAGAATAATACCGAAGTATGAGTTTTAGGTGTAAGCAGCAAGTACGGAAGTATGAGTGTCAGGTGTAAGCAGCAAGTATGGAAGTATGAGTGTCAGGTGTAAGCAACAAGTACGGACGTATGAGTGTCAGGTGTAAGCAACAAGTACGGAAGTATGAGTGTCAGGTGTAAGCAACAAGTACGGAAGTATGAGTGTCAGGTGTAAGCAACAAGTATGGAAGTATGAGTGTCAGGTGTAAACAACAAGTATGGAAGTATGAGTGTCAGGTGTAAGCAACAAGTATGGAAGTATGAGTGTCAGGTGTAAGCAACAAGTACGGAAGTATGAGTGTCAGGTGTAAGCAACAAGTACGGAAGTATGAGTGTCAGGTGTAAGCAACAAGTACGGAAGTATGAGTGTCAGGTGTAAGCAACAAGTATGGAAGTATGAGTGTCAGGTGTAAGCAACAAGTACGGAAGTATGAGTGTCAGGTGTAAGCAACAAGTATGGAAGTATGAGTGTCAGGTGTAAGCAACAAGTATGGAAGTATGAGTGTCAGGTGTAAGCAACAAGTATGGAAGTATGAGTGTCAGGTGTAAGCAACAAGTATGGAAGTATGAGTGTCAGGTGTAAACAACAAGTATGGAAGTATGAGTGTCAGGTGTAAGCAACAAGTATGGAAGTATGAGTGTCAGGTGTAAGCAACAAGTATGGAAGTATGAGTGTCAGGTGTAAGCAAGTACAAGTGTATGTAAGAGAGAGTTGAAGATCCTCATGGTATCCTCGTCAGGTAGTCCAACAACAGTGGTCGTGGCTACTATTACTATCATGTCTTCATACTGGTGACCTACCAGGGTGAGGAATTAATTACAGACATAAATATAAATAAAATATATGGAAATAGGTTATATAAACATGGAATTTTAACACCAGTGCTTGGAATGTTTACTGAATAAAATAAAGCCAAGATGAGTGTGAACAACTGTTTATATAATTATTCCTATATGTAAACTGATCTTCTGCTGTGACTCAATGGTTTAGAAATGTGACACGTTGATAAATGAGACACTTATGCCACATTTGGGTATCTTTATTCCAGGATAAAGGTACCCAAATGTTGCCCAAGTGTCTCATTTCTCTTCTACTGTTCATAATTCTAACACACAGACATGACAGTGATATAAAATATATTCCCATCTGAAGAAGAATATCTGAGAAAAGTGTCAGGAAAAGTTGAAAGAGGAGAACGTTACTCGTGCAGTAGAATGACTGCACGAAGGTCATTAAGACTCCAAGTATACCTCCAGTTAAGAATTCTTAACTTCTACAGTAGGGAGTAAAGGAAATGCAATATATATACACTGTCAAAGTTCCTTTCAGCATAGCCCATCCTCCTAAATAGCGTCAATATATTACTTTGGCTACGACCGTCGGGTATGTGACGTCAGTATTTCAGGGAAAACTGTAAGTTGAGGTCGTCGGACGACCTCACAGGAAACACTCTCATACACTTTACTCGTTGACAAACATAAAAAGCAAATCATTATGAGTCTCATCACTGCTTTATCGCTGGCGTTAATATCTTCATGTACCGCATTTCCTCCGCCATGACTCCCTTGTTATTCATGTTTCCCACCTCACCCTGACATATTTCATGCTCTGAGTAAGAAACATATTGTGAGAAGCAACATGGGGGGGAACATAGCTAACTTTTGTTTTCACTGCACGACTATCATAGTAAGATACCAGCACAATGCTGATGTATCTAATTCTGTTTAATAATTAAAAGAAATTACTGTACGTCAAACAAATCAGTTTCGTCAACCACCTTGTTAACTAAAAACTAACACAAATTCTTTACGCTAAAATAGTGCCTCTCCTCGGCTCTCTCGCTGCATTTAAACGCGTCTATCACAAGTTCTTCACGCTAAAACAGTGCCTCTCCTCGGCTCTCTCGCTGCATTTAAACGCGTCTATCACAAGTTCTTCACGCTAAAACAATGCCTCTCCTTGGCTCTCCTGCTGCATTTAAACGCGTCAAAAACCAAGTGAGGTCTGTCTCGTCCCTCGTTCCGTCACTGTGTTGCCTGGATCACTATAATACACACAAGTGCCCCTTCATCAGCACCACCATAATAATGGTGACTTTTTGCCTGCCCCCACAAGGAGGGCGTCGCACGCAAACATGACATACACTCACACGTCTCTCTCCTGCCACAATGTGACCACACAACTTGGAATCTTTCTACCACACTTTCAGTGCTTCAGCTCTTTGTAAAACTTTGTTGGAACCATAATAGAAACACTGAATACGCACACCTTAATTCGCAACTTTCTCTCATAAAGGATTGAAAAGTCTCAGCAGAACTGATGAAGTGTGACAGCGACACTTGTTTGCTTTCATTTTTTCACGAAGCTGAATTTATAGTTAAAAAGCTTGCGTCCCACCTCAGCTTGTTTCAGAGCTATTACCAGCACCAGGAAGTCGTCCACAACAGTCGACTTACACCCATGTATCTAGTTAATAACAGGGAAACAGAGGCAGCAGGTGTCAGTAGATTTGGCTGTATGTAACGAGCGGCCCGGTAGTCTAACTTGGGTCCTTGCGGTTGTGAGCTTGCTGTAACTGAGCTACAGCTCAACTTTAAATATCTCCGAACTTAACTCTTGCCTTATAAGTTATACGTAAACACACTGGAGCTCCATACTGACCACACGCAACGTAAATCAAAGTTCACAGAATCCCACCAGTCTCTGGTTTACAGGATACTACCAGTCTCTGTTACAGGATACTACCAGCTCTGATACAGGATACTACCAGCTCTGGTACAGGATGCTACCAGTCTCTGGTTTATAGGATGCTACCAGCCTCTGGTTTACAGGACGCTGCCAGTCTCTAGTTTACAGGATACTACCAGCTTCTAGTTTACAGGATACTGCCAGCCTCTTGCTTACAGATGCAGCATCCAGCCAGATTTAATGACGGGTTGTTAGGCTAGTCTTGTCTGAGATAATACTGAGTGCTGGCACTCGTGTCACGCTCTCAACACTAGTATGCTCCTCCTCACGTCACTTGCACTCTTGCAAAGTATCGTCTCCCCTGTCAGGTGTTAACCTGGTGTTAATAAGGGGTTAATACTAGTTAACTATGTAACTTTAGGATAATTTATCTTAAAGAAATCTAACATAAGCATTAATTATTATTATTATTATTATTATTATTATTATTATTATTATTATTATTATTATTATTACTATTATTATTATTAGAGTCAGTAGAGCGAGATAAGTTTTGGATCAGTTTGGCAGGTGTGGCTTTAGATATTTAAGGTTTTTAAAGCATTATGCACCCGCCTATTTTTCAATTTAAGTTTAAATCCTGAGAGTTCAAGAACAAGTATTGTTTATATATCATTACAAGGACACTAATTTAAATCCTTACGCTAAATATTTAACCCGAGTATACATACCATCTCCTCTCAAGTGTACTTGTGTACATCCTCAGTGTACAGCTACACTACTTTGTATAACAGCTATATACTGGGAACAACCGCAGTATCCCGACACATAACTCATTACCGAAAGGACCGTGGTTCGAATCCTGGTTGAGGCGAGATGTATGGGAAAGTGTCCCTCTAATCTGCTGCTTCTGTTGACCTATAAATAAATAGGTATGTGAGTGTTAGTCGACTGTCTTGGGAAAGAGGATCGTAGGGCCCTGAGGGAATTAAGCCAGTCTGCTTGGCTTATTCTGGATTATTAACCCTCTGGATTTAATAACACTAACAGAGTCTACCAGCTTGGTTAATCCTGTGTTAGGAACACCTCCCAGGCTCAGTAATCCGAATAAAATTTGTTTCTAGCTTGTTTATCTTGGTTATTAATTCTTCGAGGTTAATTAACTTTCCGTGGCTAATAATCTACTTAGAGTCGTACTTCTAATTCTCCGTCGCGAGTGCCAATAACCTCCCACATTGCTAGACACAACCTGCTCCTCTTCCTCTTCCTCCTTCAGCAGTTTTTCGCAGGGAAATTAACACCTTGTATTGTTCTTTTCGCCCTCTACGTCTCCTCTGATTTCCTTCGGTATTACTGCAGTGTTACATCGTCAGTAAGAGTTCATTGTTACTTAATCGTCAGCCTTTTTCGTCCCACTGGCTGCTCATCGTCAGATCATTGTTAAATACAGTTCAATTACTTTCTGTTTACCCGAAAAATAAAAAGGTTTAAAGGCTGTCTACTGCACGATGGTTCATGAAGGCTGCTTGTCGCATGTATACCACCAGTCAAGAATACTTTAATACTCATTATGATAATTGAAATAAATTCAAATTGTATATACACAGATGTATATTCCTCTCTGTATATACACTCCTGCTCTCCGTATATGCATCAAAATAGGTATGTACCTGTGAATATATAGACGGGGTCCACCTCTAGTGAAGGCGTTGGGACCCATAGCCTCGGAAACGATCTAAAATGACTTAGAACACAGTTATATCGATATCTTGTTACAGTTTAGTGTGTGTGGCACGATACACAGTTTTAACGACAGATTGATGGTATGAAGATGTTGGAATATACACGACACAATACGGAATAACAATATGTAAGGGTATGTGTAGCGTCAGGTGGAGTCTGGTACACAACCCGGGGTTATCACAACTATTACGTGACCCGGGGTTAAGAGTGTACCCAGACACTCAGGTCAAGGGGGGAGGGAAGGTCACATCCGGGTGTGGAAGATAATAGTCGACAACTTCTCAACTGAAAAGGGTGAGGAGGAGGAGGAGTAAGGGTAAAGGGGATTGAGGCCAATGGGCTGAAATAGAAAGGGGAAGGGATAGAAGGAGCGATAAGGAAGGGTTAACAGTTAAAGTGGGAGGGAAGAGAAAGTGTATAAAGCAGATTAGGCAGCTGAAGATAAAATGTTCAGAGAATTACAATACGTGAAATAAGAAAGGAGGGAATAAATACTGTATGAAGTGAGGGAGAAAGTGAGAAGAGTGAACTGGAAAGTTTAGGTTAATGTGGCGTGCGCCGAGTACGCTACAATTTATTGTGTGTTCATCACACAACAACCTGTACCATCACCCTCAACTGTACCAGCCAAGCTGACAGTTGAGGGTGAGGTTGTTGGAGCCTCGGGCCGCCATGATTGCCTCTCAGGTTTATACTGAACTGGGTGAGTTGACTCCAGCCATACTGATATTATACTTACACTCCTGGCTGGCGTCAGTTACTCACTAGCAGGCTGAGTACACATACTGGTCTCTCTTTTATAATTTAAAAGCCAATTACAGTGAATGAACTCGCTTTGCTCTCTCACTGTCACTCTCATCTGTGTAATATCCGTCTATATTGCTGTTCTACTGCACTCTGTACATAAATATTGGTGGTGGGAATATACAGGTACTCAAAAAACTGTTTTTGGTGCTTGTCTTGGCCTTTTTTCTCGTGGATTGATTCTTGTTGAAGACTTGACTTTGAGCCAGGTACTGCAGGTGTGTCGTTGGTACCTCTGTTCATAATATTAGGTTAGGTTCAGTTGGGTCAGATTAAGTTTGGTGAGAATAGGTTAGGTTAGGTTTACATGGGCTTACAGAAGGTGATAGAAATGTGTGAAGCATGAGCAGAAAATGTGGAGCCAGTCAACGAGCCAGCCAGCCAGCCAATCTGCCAGCCAGCCAGCCAGCCAATCTGCCAGCCAGCCAGCCAGTCAGTCAGTCAGTCAGCCAGTGAGACCGTCAGCCAGCCAGTCAGCCAGCCAGCCAGTTAGCCAGCCAGCCAGCCAGCCAGCCAGCCAGATAGCCAGCCAGGTAGCCAGCCAGGTAGCCAGCAGACTGTATAACAGTCAAATAATTACGTTTTCAGTGTTAACGTCGCACAGCAGAGAGTTGAGACAAAGTGAAACACTGACGTTACTTTAGAGTATTGTGCAGTGTTACGTGTGTAACACTCTCGTGCTGTGATAGTCACCCCCGTGCTGTGATAGTCACTCCCGTGCTGTGATAGTCACCCCCGTGCTGTGATAGTCACCCCCGTGCTGTGATAGTCACTCTCGTGCTGTGATAGTCACCCCCGTGCTGTGATAGTCACTCTCGTGCTGTGAGTCACTCTCGTGCTGTGAGTCACTCCCGTGCTGTGATAGTCACTCCCGTGCTGTGATAGTCACCCCCGTGCTGTGATAGTCACTCTCGTGCTGTGATAGTCACTCCCGTGCTGTGATAGTCACCCCCGTGCTGTGATAGTCACCCCCGTGCTGTGATAGTCGCCACATTGCAACTAGTAGATCTTACATCCTTCAAACTTGACCACTTTCGTCTCTCACTGTTTTTACTATGGGAAGCACCTGATAATTGGGAAGTTATAACAGTTGTTTTGTGTGTTGCAGCGACCCCTTGCAGCGAGCACCCTCTTCTTTCCTCCTTGTTGCCCCTGATATTACCCTCTCCTCCTAGTGCTTATCCTCTACCCCTTCCCTTACTAGTATTGCCATTCTATGCTACGTCCTAATCCTCTCCCACTCCCCTATTAAATATTCCTTCCCTAAACTCCACCTTGTCCTCCTCGCTACATAATTGTCTTCTTTTCCCTCCTTGTCCATCACACTGTTTATATTCTCCTTCTCTCACCTGTTGTGGTGGAGTATCCAGGCATAGGTACCCCTCCCCTAAGTAATAACCCCCACCTGACCTACCCGTAACAATACCTATTCATATACCCTCCCTGCCCATCTCTTTTTACTTCGCCTATCGCCCCACACACAATTTTTACTCTGATTACTATTATTAATACTGTATTGTTGTTTGTTTTTCTTGTTACTTCTGTCTAACAAGTACCAGACCACAGGTTAATGTCCCTAATATTCTGTCATTATACACACATACACACACAGACGAAAGAGATTTTAAGAAACAACTTCACTTTGCCTATTTCTACCTAAGTTTTTCGCTTTTTTATATATCTTTGGGCTGATATCTTAGGTTACAGATATCGTCTACGTCACAGCTAAGTCGTGAGTATCAGATGCTGTGTTACCTAATTGTGTTGCATAATTCGGGGGTCGGGTGGGTAGGTGAGTTTTTGGCTGGAGACATGATTGATGAGTGCGTGCACTGGTTGGCTGACTGACTGACTGACATTCTGACAGGCAGGCTGTCAGGCAGGCAGGCAGGCAGACAGGCAGGCAGACAGGCTGGCTGCCAGGCAGGCAGGAAGGCTGGAGTGGGGTGACTCCTGGAGTCCTGTTTGACTCGCAGAAGTAACTGATAACTTCAATGTATACTACGCCAGTCCCGCTGTGACTTTAAATTACAGTGTGATCACATGATAACTTCCTCACATAACTGCCTCACATAACTTCCTCACATAACTGCCTCACATAACTTCTTCACATAACTTCCTCACATAACTGCCTCACATAACTTCCTCACATAACTTCCTCACATAACTGCCTCACATAACTTCCTCACATAACTGCTTCACATAACTGCCTCACATAACTGCCTCACATAACTTCCTCACATAACTGTCTCACATAACTGCCTCACATAACTTCCTCACATAACTGCCTCACATAACTTCCTCACATAACTGCCTCACATAACTTCCTCACATAACTGCCTCACATAACTTCCTCACATAACTTCCTCACATAACTGCCTCACATAACTGCCTCACATAACTGCCTCACATAACTGCCTCACATAACTTCCTCACATAACTGCCTCACATAACTTCCTCACATAACTTCCTCACATGACTGTAACAAGAACAAACATGCACAATAACTACAGTACAAACGGGAAAAAGTTTCTCTAAGTACTTTCGCCTAAAGGCTCATTTCTCTAATATATATATATATATATATATATATATATATATATATATATATATATATATATATATATATATATATATATATATATATATATATATATATATATATATATATATATATATATATATATATTGGATAAATTGGGGTGAAGTGCGATTATCAGAACTTAATGAATATTAATTAAGCCAGACCGGAAGTCTTGGGGTCACTATACTTCCTGTCGGACACCGATGATTCACAGTATACTATGCCATGTTGACTCACAGTATACTATGCCATGTTGACTCACAGTATACTATGCCATGTTGACTCACAGTATACTATGCCATGTTGACTCACAGTATACTATGCCATGTTGACTCACAGTATACTATGCCATGTTGACTCACAGTATACTATGCCATGTTGACTCACAGTATACTATGCCATGTTGACTCACAGTATACTATGCCATGTTGACTCACAGTATACTATGCCATGTTGACTCACAGTATACTATGCCATGTTGACTCACAGTATACTATGCCATGTTGACTCACAGTATACTATGCCATGTTGACTCACAGTATACTTTGGCATGTTGACTCAGTATACTGTGGTATGTTGACTTACAGAAGTGAAGCTGAGTAATATACTCATCCCTGAGGCAGTATCGTCCTCTCACTCCCTCATAACAGTGTTTCTCCTTCTCCTACTCTTCCCCCCCCCGCCCCCTTTACAATAGAACCTTCACCACTTGCAGGTTAAGGCAGGGGTCACAAGCAGGGGTCAGAGGCAGGGGTCAGAGACACTGTTATTCCTATAAGTCATACCTAGTTACCAGTACTCCAGCTTTCTCTCTGCCAGTGTTTGTGTCTGTCTCTCTCTGGGAGTCACAATCACAGTAAGCAGGTTTCTCAACACTGGGATATTCAATGTACACAAAGCAGCATAGTTAATGAGAGATTATTTATTAATCTGGAGAAGAATGATCCATCAATATATATATATATATATATATATATATATATATATATATATATATATATATATATATATATATATATATATATATATATATATATATATATATATATATATATATATATATATATATATATATATATATATATATATATATATATATATATATATATATAATGATAACGATAATGGTTATCTTTATTTCTTAAGAGTAGAGTGTACAATATATATATTTTTAGTTGACGTTACTGACCTTCTTTATGGGAAGTTCCTGATAACCAATTTTTTTTTAGATTTCTGATACTGGAAATTAAAAAAAAACACTGAAGAAAGTACACAACCAGCGTAACTCTGCTGCTGTAACTACTGATGGGTAATTACATATATATAAAATCGTGATTGCGGCTGCTACACAGCAACCCCTTCATAAGTTGATTCGCAGAAGTCACAGTGAGTTGAGTAATATCTCAGGTTTCGAATTTTATGGTATCAAGGTTATAAATAGAGAGAGGTATGTCTCTCTCTCTCTCTCTCTCTCTCTCTCTCTCTCTCTCTCTCTCTCTCTCTCTCTCTCTCTCTCTCTCTCTCTCTCTCTCTCTCTCTCTCTCTCTCTCGGTGTATATATGTTGAAAGTTTACTTTAATCTTTATTTTAGGTAATAAAGTTTCGGTGACTGGTGGTGAGATAACACACAACATTAATGACCCTCGTGTAGGCTATGTATTTTAAATGGAATAAAGCTTTTGGATAGAAAGAGAGAGAGAGAGAGAGAGAAGTAGGAAGGGAAAAGAAGGGAGTGGGAGAGAAGAAGAGGAGGTGGAGGAGGAGGAGGAGGGAAGGTTATAAAGAATGTACATCTCTCTCTTACACAAAATTACCAGAGTGACATTTGTAATTTTAATGACCAGGATGACTCCTGACACTTGTAGTGACCAGGATGACTCCTGACACTTGTAGTGACCAGGATGACTCCTGACACTTGTAGTGACCAGGATGACTCCTGACACTTGTAGTGACCAGGATGACTCCTGACACTTGTAGTGACCAGGATGACTCCTGAAACTTGTAGTGACCAGGATGACTCCTGACACTTGTAGTGACCAGGATGACTCCTGACACTTGTAGTGACCAGGATGACTCCTGACACTTGTAGTGACCGTGATGACCCCTGACACTTGTAGTGACCAGGATGACTCCTGACACTTGTAGTGACCAGGATGACTCCTGACACTTGTAGTGACCAGGATGACTCCTGACACTTGTAGTGACCAGGATGACTCCTGACACTTGTAGTGACCAGGATGACTCCTGACACTTGTAGTGACCAGGATGACTCCTGACACTTGTAGTGACCAGGATGACTCCTGACACTTGTAGTGACCAGGATGACTCCTGACACTTGTAGTGACCGTGATGACCCCTGACACTTGTAGTGACCATGATGACTCCTGACACTTGTAGTGACCAGGATGACTCCTGACACTTGTAGTGACCAGGATGACTCCTGACACTTGTAGTGACCAGGATGACTTCTGACACTCGTAGTGACCATGATGACCCCTGACACTTGTAGTGACCATGATGAATCCTGACACTTGTAGTGACCATGATGGTCCCTGACACTTGTAGTGACCATGATGACCCCTGACACTTGTAGTGACCATGATGACTCCTGACACTTGTAGTGACCAGGATGACTCCTGACACTTGTAGTGACCAGGATGACTCCTGACACTTGTAGTGACCAGGATGACTCCTGACACTTGTAGTGACCAGGATGACTCCTGACACTTGTAGTGACCATGATGACCCCTGACACTTGTAGTGACCATGATGACCCCTGACACTTGTAGTGACCATGATGGTCCCTGACACTTGTAGGGACCATGATGACCCCTGACACTTGTAGTGACCAGGATGACTCCTGACACTTGTAGTGACCATGATGGTCCCTGACACTTGTAGAGACCATGATGACCCCTGACACTTGTAGTGACCAGGATGACTCCTGACACTTGTAGTGACCATGATGACCCCTGACACTTGTAGTGACCATGATGACCCCTGACACTTGTAGTGACCATGATGACCCCTGACACTTGTAGTGACCATGATGGTCCCTGACACTTGTAGAGACCATGATGACCCCTGACATTTGTAGTGACCAGGATGACTCCTGACACTTGTAGTGACCATGATGGTCCCTGACACTTGTAGAGACCATGATGACCCCTGACACTTGTAGTGACCATGATGACTAATGACACTTGTAGTGACCATGATGACTCCTGACACTTGTAGTGACCATGATGACTAGTGACACTTGTAGAGACCCCATGATGACTCCTGACACTTGTAGTGACCCCATGATGACTCCTGACACTTGTAGTGACAACATGATGACTCCTGACACATGTAGTGACCCCATGATGACTCCTGACACTTGTAGTGACCCCATGATGACTCCTGACACTTGTAGTGACCCCATGATGACTCCTGACACTTGTAGTGACCATGATGGTCCCTGACACTTGTAGCGACCATGATGACCCCTGACACTTGTAGTGACCATGATGACTCCTGACACTTGTAGTGACCATGATGACTCCTGACACTTGTAGTGACCATGATGACTCCTGACACTTGTAGTGACCCCATGATGACTCCTGACACTTGTAGTGACCCCATGATGACTCCTGACACTTGTAGTGACCCCATGATGACTCCTGACACTTGTAGTGACCCCATGATGACTCCTGACACTTGTAGTGACCCCATGATGACTCCTGACACTTGTAGTGACCCCATGATAACTCCTGACACTTGTACTGACCATGATGGTCCCTGACACTTGTAGTGACCATGATGACCCCTGACACTTGTAGTGACCATGATGACCCCCTGACACTTGTAGTGACCATGATGGTCCCTGACACTTGTAGTGACCATGATGACCCCCTGACACTTGTAGTGACCATGATGGTCCCTGACACTTGTAGTGACCATGATGGTCCCTGACACTTGTACTGACCGTGATAGTCCTTGACACTTGTAGTGGCCATGATGACCCCTGACACCTGTAGTGACCATGATGACTCCTGAAACTTGTAGTGAACATGATGGTCCCTGACACTTGTAGTGACCATGATGACCCCTGACACTTGTAGTGACCATGATGACCCCTGACACTTGTAGTGACCATGATGACCCCTGACACTTGTAGTGACCATGATGGTCCCTGACACTTGTAGTGACCGTGATAGTCCTTGACACTTGTAGTGGCCATGATGACCCCTGACACCTGTAGTGAACATGATGGTCCCTGACACTTGTAGTGACCATGATGGTCCCTGACACTTGTAGTGACCATGATGACCCCTGACACTTGTAGTGACCATGATGGTCCCTGAAACTTGTAGTGACCGTGATAGTCCTTGACACTTGTAGTGACCATGACCCCTGACACTTGTAGTGACCATGATGGTCCCTGACACTTGTAGTGGCCATGATGATCCCTGACACTTGTAGTGGCCATGATGGTCCCTGACACTTGTAGTGACCATGATGACTAATGACACTTGTAGTGACCATGATGACTCCTGACACTTGTAGTGAACATGATGGTCCCTGACACTTGTAGTGACCATGATGGTCCCTGACACTTGTAGTGACCATGATGACTCCTGACACTTGTAGTGAACATGATGGTCCCTGACACTTGTAGTGAACATGATGGTCCCTGACACTTGTAGTGACCATGATGGTCCCTGACACTTGTAGTGACCATGATGACTCCTGACACTTGTAGTGACCATGATGACCCCTGACACTTGTAGTGACCATGATGACCCTTGACACTTGTAGTGACCATGATGACTCCTGACACTTGTAGTGACCATGATGACCCCTGACACTTGTAGTGAACATGATGGTCCCTGACACTTGTAGTGACCATGATGGTCCCTGACACTTGTAGTGACCATGATGACTCCTGACACTTGTAGTGACCATGATGACTCCTGACACTTGTAGTGACCATGATGACCCCTGACACTTGTAGAGACCATGATGACCCCTGACACTTGTAGTGACCATGATGATCCCTGACACTTGTAGTGACCATGATGACTCCTGACACTTGTAGTGACCATGATGACCCCTGACACTTGTAGAGACCATGATGATCCCTGACACTTGTAGTGACCATGATGGTCCCTGACACTTGTATTGACCATGCTGGTCAGTGACACTTGTAGTGACCATGATGGTCCCTGACACTTGTAGTGACCATGATGGTCCCTGACACTTGTAGTGACCATGATGGTTCTTGAAACTTGTAGTGACCATGATGACCCCTAACACTTGTAGTGACCATGATGACCCCCTGACACTTGTAGTGACCATGATGGTCCCTGACACTTGTAGTGACCATGATGGTCCCTGACACTTGTAGTGACCATGATGATCCCTGACACTTGTAGTGACCATGATGACCCCCTGACACTTGTAGTGACCATGATGGTCCCTGACACTTGTAGTGACCATGATGACACCTGTAGTGACCATGATGACTCCTGAAACTTGTAGTGACCATGATGACCCCTGACACTTGTAGTGACCATGATGGTCCCTGACACTTGTAGTGACCATGATGACCACTGACACTTGTAGTGACCATGATGACCCCCTGACACTTGTAGTGACCATGATGACTCCTGACACTTGTAGTGACCATGATGACCCCTGACACTTGTAGTGACCATGATGATCCCTGAAACTTGTAGTGACCATGATGACCCCTGACACTTGTAGTGACCATGATGGTCCCTGACACTTGTAGTGACCTTGATGACCCCTGACACTTGTACTGACCATGATGACCCCTGACACTTGTAGTGACCATGATGGTCCCTGACACTTGTAGTGACCATGATGACCCCTGACACTTGTACTGACCATGATGACCCCTGACACTTGTAGTGACCATGATGGTCCCTAGCACTTGTAGTGACCATGATGACCCCTGACACTTGTAGTGACCATGATGACTCCTGAAACTTGTAGTGACCATGATGGTCCCTGACACTTGTAGTGACCATGATGACCCCTGACACTTGTAGTGACCATGATGGTTCCTGACACCTGTAGTGACCATGATGACCGTTGCCACTTGTAGTGACCATGATGACCCCTGACACTTGTATTGACCATCGTAGTGACAGGTTACGATGGTGTCAAATGGTGCACCAGATGGTAGTGGCAGGTTAAGATATTGTAGCAGATGGTAGTGGAAGGCTAAGATGGTGGCAGATGGTGCATCCGATGGTAGTGGCAGGTTAAGATGGTGCACCAGATGATAGTGGCAGGTTAAGATGGTGCACCAGATGGTAGTGGTAGGCTAAGATGGTGGCAGATGGTGCATCCGATGGTAGTGGCAGGTTAAGATAGTTGTAGATGGTGCACCAGATGGTAGTTGCAGGTTAAGATGGTGGCAGATGGTGCACCAGATGGTAGTGGCAGGTTAAGGTGGTCACTTAGCAGTTGGTGATGATGGTAGTTTGATATGATTGCTTTATGGTTTGTGGTAGTGGTTTAAAAGTGGTCGTTTTAAGGTGGGTGGTGGTAGCTGTGAGGGTCGTTGTGGCAAGGTCGTGTTTACGAGCTGAGACAGTTTTTGGACGCTGACCAAGTTTTGTGGGCAGCATGTTGCCAAGAAGTGTGGGTGGTGGTGGTAGTGGTAGTACGACGGTAGTGGTGGTGACAGTAGTGGTGGTGGTGGTGGTGGTGGTGGTGGTGGTGACAGTAGTGGTGGTGGTGACAGTAGTGGTGGTTGTGGTAGTGGTTGTGGTAGTAGTAGGACGGTAGTGGTGGTGACAGTAGTGGTGGTTGTGGTAGTGGTTGTGGTAGTAGTAGGTCGGTAGTGGTGGTGACAGTAGTGGTGGTTGTGGTAGTA
>NC_091354.1:2193065-2200565 GCF_038502225.1 Cherax quadricarinatus
GAGGAGAGTGGTGGAGCACCTGGAAAGAAACAAGTGTATAATTGACAACCAGCATGGTTTCAGGGAGGGAAAATCCTGTGTCACAAACCTACTAGAGTTTTATGACAAGGTGACTGAAGTAAGACAAGAGAGAAAGGGGTGGATCGACTGCATTTTTTTGGACTGCAAGAAGGCCTTCGACACAGTTCCTCACAAGAGGTTACTGCAAAAGCTAGAGGATCAGGCACACATAACAGGAAAGGCACTGCAATGGATCAGAGAATACCTGACAGGGAGGCAACAACGAGTCATGGTACGTGACGAGGTGTCAGAGTGGGCGCCTGTGACAAGCGGGGTTCCACAGGGGTCAGTCCTAGGACCTGTGCTGTTCTTGGTATATGTGAATGACATAACGGAAGGGATAGACTCAGAAGTGTCCTTGTTTGCGGATGGTGTGAAGCTAATGAGAAGAATCAAATCGGATGAGGATCAGGCAGGACTACAAAGAGACCTGGACAGGCTACAAGCCTGGTCCAGCAACTGGCTCCTTGAGTTTAGCCCTGCCAAATGCAAAGTCATGAAGATTGGGGAAGGGCAAAGAAGACCGCAGACACAATATAGTTTAGATGGCCAAAGTCTGCAAACCTCACTCAAGGAAAAAGATTTGGGGCGAGTATAACACCGAGCATATCTCCTGAGGCGCACATCAGTCAGATAACTGCTGCAGCATACGGGCGCCTAGCAAACCTACGGATAGCGTTCCGATACCTCAGTAAGGATTCGTTCAAGACTCTGTATACCATTTACGTCAGGCCCATACTGGAGTATGCAGCACCAGTTTGGAATCCACACCTAGTCAAGCACGTCAAGAAATTAGAGAAAGTGCAAAGGTTTGCAACAAGACTAGTGCCAGAGCTACGGGGATTGTCCTACGAAGAAAGGTTGAGGGAAATCGGCCTGACGACACTGGAGGCCAGGAGGGTCAGGGGAGACATGATAACGACATATAAAATACTGCGCGGAATAGACAAGGTGGACAAAGACGGGATGTTCCAGAGATGGGACACAGACACAAGAGGTCACAATTGGAAGTTGAAGACTCAGATGAATCAAAGGGATGTTAGGAAGTATTTCTTCAGTCATAGAGTAGTCAAGCCGTGGAATAGCCTAGAAAGTGAAGTAGTGGAGGCGGGAACCATACATAGTTTTAAGGCGAGGTATGATAAAGCTCATGGAGCAGGGAGAGAGAGGACCTAGTAGCAATCAGTGAAGAGGCGGGGCCAGGAGCTATGACTTGACCCCTGCAACCACAAATAGGTGAGTACAAATAGGTGAGTACACACACAACACACACAACACACAACACACACACAACACACACACAACACACACACACACACACACACACACACACACACACACACACACACACACACACACACACACACACACACACACACACACACCAGTGTCTATCGACAAGGACGATTGATATCTGGTAATAAACTAACAAGGACGCAGGCAGAACGCACGCGCGTGTGATTTTAACCTGTCTGGCTTCTATATAACCAATAAGGTCACCTGGCATCCTTTCAAATGCCATTAAGGTAATTCACCGTAATGTAACGCCACATCTAAATTGGATTCATTTGTCTCAACTGTTGCAACAAGATTCTTCTTTGCTTTCATACGGCTTCTGTTCCGTCGATCTGCTCCGTAAGCCACACACAAAATATGCAGTAAGACTCAGAAAATCTGTAACATTAAGTGGCTGCAGAGTGTTGTGGGTCCAGAGACTTGCAGCTTGCTTGTATTTGTGCATACAGTCAGTGGCTGTGACACAGCCTCACTCCTGGTGCATTGGGAAAGGAGTTATTTGATGAAATTGTAGAATAATAATTCAAACATCAGGCAGAAGTGTTCTGCTGAGTAGCAGCCTCTGAAAAGTCACTCCATGACTCACGAAATCGTACTTGTTTACCTGTATAATGGTACCAAATGTGAAGGAATGGATGCACTGGTTACTGGCGATTTCGTGAGAAAGTTTCTGAACAGCATTTTCTGTGAATCTTGATTGTCACCAAGAGTAAAAACAGCAGTGCATCACAGTGTCCGTGTTTAAGTTTAGTTCAGCAGTGGATGGACATGCTCTTTGATCCACAGTGTAGATATTAAATTTCTTCAGGATTTTATCTCCTTTGAACTGGAGATTTTTTCTCCGCAGTAGATGAATATTGATCAGTGGTCGACTTAAACCACAAACAACAGATTTACCACCAGTTCCAGAAGTAGACTCAACGTAATCAGATGCAGATACAAGACTAACTGTGGTAGGAAAGAACGAACCTGAGGAACACATAGTCTGTAACGTTCAGTGCTATGTTATTGACTTTGAGTCTTGAGCCAAAAGGAACAGAATGGGGGCGAGTACTGTGTCTTGTGGATCCTTGCTCAGAAAAGATGTATCTTGCTTAGCAATCAAAGAGTCAAGATCAGTGGCATAAGTTTACTTTAGTGTCATTAGGATGACAATTTAGTTTGCAGTGTAAACTCCCAGTTGTTAATTCCAATGCCCAATTAAACATAGTTGCTAGGTACCCAACATATGTTGAGAACTAGAGCAAGAAGAGTTATGATAGCCAACATGAATAGGTAAGCAAGTCACTCCACCTCGCCACCCCTTCCATCAGCAAAACAAATGAAAGAAACAATATGGAGACATGTTTGTTTACGTTGGATCAGCTGATGCCACCAAGGCGAGGATACTATCCCTGACTAGTGACTTGTGGTCTGCTCTGTTGTCTACCATAATCCTAACCATATGCTTTATCTTCTTGTTGATAATATTATAGTTGCTTCTTTAAAACTTCTTGTTGCAGATACCAGTGTAGTTCCTTCTTAAAATTTCTTGTTGCAGAGTCTGGTACATGATGGAGGTGTGTATACTCTTTGGGGTAAATCCTGCCTGCCTGCGCTAAGTAACCCACGTGGATTTAGCTCGTTGGATACTGCATATGTATGTGTATATACATATATATATATATATATATATATATATATATATATATATATATATATATATATATATATATATATATATATATATATATATATATATATACATATATATATATATGTGTGTGTGTGTGTGTGTGTGTGTGTGTGTGTGTGTGTGTGTGTGTACTCACCTATTTGTACTCACCTATTTGTGGTTGCAGGGGTCGAGTCCTAGCTCCTGGCCCCGCCTCTTCACCGGTTGCTACTAGACCCTCTCTCTCCCCGCTCCATGAGCTTTATCAAACCTCGTCTTAAAACTGTGTATGGTTCCTGCCTCCACTACGTCATTTTCTAGGCTATTCCACTGCCTTACAACTCTATGACTGAAGAAATACTTCCTACTATCTCTCTGACTCATTTGTGTCTTCAACTTCCAATTGTGGCCTCTTGTTTCTGTGTCCCCTCCCTGGAACATCCTGTCCTTGTCCACCTTGTCTATTCCACGCAGTATTTTATATGTCGTTATCATGTCTCCCCTGACCCTCCTGTCCTCCAGTGTCGTCAGGCCGATTTCCCTTAATCTTTCTTCATAGGACATTCCCCTTAGCTCTGGAACTAACCTTGTTGCAAACCTTTGTACTTTCTCTAGTTTCTTGACGTGCTTTATCAAGTGCGGGTTCCAAACAGGTGCTGCATACTCCAGTATGGGCCTGACATACACGGTGTACAGTGTCTTGAATGATTCCTTACTAAGGTGTCGGAATGCTGTTCTCAGGTTTGCCAGGCGCCCATATGCTGCAGCAGTTATCTGATTGATGTGTGCTTCCGGAGACATGCTCGGTGTTATACTCACCCCAAGATCTTTCTCCTTGAGTGAGGTTTGCAGTCTTTGGCCACCTAGCCTATACTCTGTCTGTGGTCTTCTGTGCCCTTCCCCTATCTTCATGACTTTGCATTTGGCAGGATTAAATTCGAGAAGCCATTTGCTGGACCAGGTGTCCAGTCTGTCCAGGTCTCTTTGAAGTCCTGCCTGGTCCTCATCAGATTTAATTCTCCTCATTAACTTCACATCATCTGCAAACAGGGACACTTCTGACTCTAACCCTTCCGTCATGTCGTGTGTGTGTGTGTGTGTGTGTGTGTGTGCGTTGGTGTTGGACAAACACTGAACAGGAGCTGGAGCTCGTCGCCACCGCACGTATATGGGTGACTATATATCTAGATGCAAGCACAAATGTGTGTACACGAACACATGTTTATCACCGTACACATGCACTGTCAATCACCCCCACATAGTTCACAACACCACGATGGAACACACACACACATTATCAAACATGTACGGGAACTAGAGAAAATCAAAACAGTTACAACAAAACTAATCCCGGAGGTAAGAGGAATGATTAATGAAGAGACTGGGTACTAGAAATCGGAGGCTGCCATAGTGAAGAGCTCTGTTCCACAAGGCACAGTACTCGCCCCCATCTTATTCCTCATCCTCATATCAGACATAGACAGAGATATACACCACAGCACCGTATCATCCTTTGCGGATGATACTAGGATCTGCATGAGGCTGTCATCTACTGAGGACGCGGTTAACCTCCAAGAAGATATAAACAAAGTTTTCCAGTGGGCAACGGTAAACAATATGATGTTCAATGAGGACAAATTCCAACTACTCCGTTATGGAAAACTGCAGGAGATAATAACTAGAACAGAGTATACTACTGACTCCGGCCATAGAGCGGAAAAATAATGTAAGGGACCTGGGAGTAGTAATGTCTGAGGATCTCACTTTCAAGGATCACAACAGTGCCACGATCGCACGTGCAAAGAAAATGATAGGATGGATAATGAGAACTTTCAAAACGAGAGATGCCAAGCCCATGATGATCCTTTTCAAATCACTTGTTCTCTCTAGGCTGGAGTACTGCTGTACATTAACATCTCCATTCAAAGCAGGTGAAATCGCAGATCTAGAGAGTGTACAGAGATCCTTTACTGCACGTATAAGTTCTGTCAAGCACCTTAACTACTGGGAACGCTTGGAAGCACTTGACTTGTACTCGTTGGAACGCAGGAGGGAGAGATATATCATAATCTACACTTGGAAAATCCTGGAAGGAATGGTCCCAAATCTGCACACAGAAATCACTCCCAACGAAAGTAAAAGACTGGGCAGGCGATGCAAATTGTCCCCAATTAAAAGTAGGGGCGCCATTGGTACACTAAGGGAAAATACCATAAGTGTCCTGGGCCCAAGACTGTTCAACAGTCTCCCATCAAGCATTAGGGGAATTACCAATAAACCCCTGGCTGCCTTCAAGAGAGAGCTCGACAGATACCTAAAGTCAGTGCCGGATCAGCCGGGCTGTGGCTCGTACGTTGGACTGCGTGCGGCCAGCAGTAACAGCCTGGTTAATCAGGCCCTGATCCACCAGGGACCGGGCCGCGGGGGCGTTGATCCCCGGAATAACCTCCAGATGTACCTTGCGGCAGGAATCTGCTTCTCACATCTAACAGTTTAATATTCAGAACGTAATTACCTGCAGAGGCTTAGGAATTCCGTTATTAGTTTAGAAAGACAGGTGAGCCAACACTAAGACACATTTATTAGAAAACGTTTTGGTCCTGGGACCTTGATAACGTCTAACACACTCAGGTGAAACGACAATATACTATACAGGCGGAGCGTGAGGTGTGTGTTAGTAGTGATCAAGGTCCCACGACCCAAACAAACGTTTTCTGTTAAGTATATCCTAGTGTTTACTCATGTGTCTTTTTAACCCAGTTTGTCGGTATCAATTACCAAGGTTTATACAATTCCGCTATTACATAACAAAGTACCAAATACACTTGACTTGTTGCGTTCTGACGCCGTCACAGTGACTCCCAGAAATACCCGAAGACACCGACCTTGAAGGTAGACGAATATACTGTTGTATGTAGTGTTGCGGGCGGCCTGGGTCGTTCAAGATAATACAAGAGTGATGTAGAGTGTAATAACACAACTGAACTTAAGATATAAGTCAGAGTGATACTTCTTGAACCATAATGATCATCACATTGTTGTACAAGAATGGTATATAATACCGACAAGATGAAATTAAGACACATGTGCAACATCTGGGTATCTTTATTGTAGACGTTTCGCCATCCAGTGGCTTTATCTATGTCATTTGAGAGATCAGCTCAGTGATGGACTTTAGCCAAACAGGTCTTTTTTTTTTTACACAGCTCATTTGAAAGCATTTTTATTGTTATGAGACATATAAATAGGGAACAGGATGAAGTTGGAGCCATCTGTGGGCCAGCATTTTCATTTGATCAACTGACTTTATCTCGTTGACATCATAATGCTGTACGAATGTGTTCCATACTCGAGTCATCCTGGGTATGTATGATCTCAGATGAAGTGATGTTCTGGAGAAGGTTACAGCCAGAGTGAAGTTGCTGCTGGCTGCCCGTCTTGTGGTATAGAAGCTGGCTTAACGCTGTCCTCGAAGTGGATCCAAGTGTTTTCTCTGCAGTTCTCTCTCTGCAGTTCTCTCTCTGCAGTTCTCTCTCTCTCTCTCTCTCTCTCTCTCTCTCTCTCTCTCTCTCTCTCTCTCTCTCTCTCTCTCTCTCTCTCTCTCTCTCTCTCTCTCTCTCTCTCTCTCTCTCAGAAGCGACCTTGGTGTACGGCTCACCTAGAGTTGTGAGACATGATGCCCAGCTACGCCTCTCCTAAAACACTCATGACAGAGATGGAAGGTTGCGCATGACTCAGCCAGCAGCCTCCTCCTTCTCTCCTCCTTCACAGTTTGTTCATTATCTTCGTTTTCATTTTCTACGTCTTCCTCATTATTCACTTAGATTTTCTTTCTTTCTCTCTAGTCTTGGTGCGCTATTTCTGGTTTTCTGCTCTAAAATCTCTTCTTCCTCTTACTCCTTTTATTTTTCTCCTCCCGCCGCCGTCTCCTCCTGGTCTCTTAGTCTTACTGCGTCTTTTTTCCCCTCCATTTCATCCACATCTTCATATTCTCCTCCATTTATTCCCTAATCCTCCTCCTCCTCCATCTTGTATCTCTCCTTCGTCATCACCCTCTTCATCCTACCTCTCCATCCTACCTCTCCATCCTGCCTCTTCATCCTCCTCTTCTCCTGAGAGATGGTAATTCCCAAGTGACAGTAACTGCAGCTCTGCTGGAAGGAAACCTTTGAAGCTGTCGTAGCTGATGAACCTTGCTGGAATACTTGACGATATCCTTATTATCCTGCTGAAGTCTTCCAGATCAGACTGATATATTTCAACACCTTGAGTGAGCGCCAACCTGTGTGATGGAATATACAGGTAAACGTACCTAGCTTGTTCCCACTCTCTAAGTATCATATAGAATAGGGCAGCAACACACTACTGATGTATCCATTTTTTTAATAATGAAAACTACCCACAGCATCAGTGGTCACCCTGCACACAGCATCCAGGGGTCACCCTGCACACAGCATCCAGGGGTCACCCTGCACACAGCATCCAGGGGT